>NW_021318881.1:298238-326137 GCF_001605985.2 Dendrobium catenatum
GAGCATGATGGGAGAGCTTAACTACTTTCTTGGCTTTAGTGTGAAACAAATGGAAAATGGAACCTTTCTTAGCCAATCAAAGTATATTAAGGATATTTTAAAGAAATAATGAAATAGATAGTGCAAAACCCATGAACACCCCAATGAGTTCGACAATCCAATTAGATAAGGATCCTAGTGGAAAATCAGTAGATCAGAAAAAATATAGAGGAATGATTGAAATTACTGAACGACAAGAGGGGGGTGAATTCGATGATTAAAAACTTCTTTTAATGAAAAGAAATATCTTTTTATGACTTTATGCGGAAGCGAATTTCATTCACAATAAAAAGATATATAATCAAATTCATCCACGCAATTAACCACAATAAAAATAAATGCAAAACTAAAGTGCAGAAAAATAAAGGAAAGAACACACCAAGATTTTTATAGTGGTTCGGTCAAACCATGACCTACGTCCACTCCCCGGAGGCACCCTCCGAGTATTACACTAAACCTTTAGTGATTCTCCTTTAGCTCCCACAGCTAGGCGGAGAAGCCCTTACACAATCACTTCCACCTTCCCCGGTGCGGCGGAGGAGCCGGGTCCTTTGACACCAATGAGATCTTCTTCTTCCCAAAACTTCCTTCAAGACGAACCTTGAATCCGATGGTATTGAGGTGCAAGCTCGCCGGAGCAACCGTGTGATCTCCTTCACACTCCCTTGAAACCCCCTCCAAGGATCTTCTCCCTCTCTCAAACTTCATCCTTTCCTCTCTCCCTTTCAAGTCCTCTCTTCAAGTTTTCTCCAAAAGAATGAAGACACAATGGCTGCCAAATACTCTTACAAAGTCTTATGAGAGTGCTTAAATAGAGGGCTCAAAAAACCCTAAAAATACTCAATTCGGGCATCAAATATCATACCGTACGATCTCAAGATCGTCCTGTACAATGTGCAGAAATTGACCTGTTAGTACTGTACGATGTCCAGTTTGTACTGTATGAACAGTTTAGTTGAGTTCGTACTGTACGATGTCATGTACGATGTGCTGTACGAACAGTTCATTAAAAGTGCAGTTCGTCCAGGACGAAGCATGGGACGGCCAGAATTGTCTCTGTTGATCGTATAGTACGATCCTGTTCGTACAGTACGACCAAAGTATCAAAATTAAGCCATTTTGATTGAACATTCAGCGGATTAAATTAGGCAATATTTTAAACAACGTACAGTACTATCATGATCGTACAGTACGATTAGAACAACTTTTCAAATTCAAATCTTTGCCTAATTTAATGGACGACGAGGTTTCTAATTATAACATATCGTACAGCATGATGTGGTGATCGTACAGTACTATTAGTTATATTCAAAAATATTTTTTCCAGGAAAAATAAAATATTTTAATTTATTTCTGTTACATCATATCGTATAGTACAAAATAAATTCGTACAGTACGATGAACAGAAAAGTTAAAATATTTATAATCATTTTTTGCTCCCTCTGTGTGTGTGCATGATCAACAAACTAACATACATCATTACAAGACTTGACTCAATAAATGAAAATTACAGACTCATTTAATACGATCAATTCTACGCAATCTTGAGACTTGAATCTTCAAAGAACGGTGCATGATGTACCTGAAATATTAGTTAACATAGAAAGAAATATGCACTGCAAATACTAGGAGAAATAAAAGATTAATAAATATTATTTGTTATCATCAAAATCATAAACTCGGAAGCCCGAGTTGCAATAAATACAAAGTTCTCATCTTCACCTAGGTACTCCAGGTCAAGAATCTCATTCAGAATATTATAATAATCACACTCATCTTCTTCATGAGTGTTCTCTCTAACACATACTCTATAATTTTTAGTTTTTCTTCCTTCACTCCACGTAGTGGGATAAAGGCTTGATGATGATGATGTTGTTGTTGTTCCTTTACTCCATGACTTGGTATGAAATTTGAACCCATTAACTATATATATTTGCCAAGTCTTTACTTTTTGTATTATGCTTGTGCTTGTAAACTTTTATCAAAATAATTATTATCAGGGTTTTATACCTAAAAATAATTTTAAATATTATTATTTATGGTATTAAATAAGATATAATTTGAATTAAAATTTTAAATTTTATGGCTCATATAAGATTTGAACCAAGGTGGAAATTTATTTACAAAAACTTGCTCAATATTCCTAGAATCTGTTAGAGGCAAATTGCTTAATAAATACCTGGTGATAAATCATCCAAATAATACTTTAGTATTTTAAATAAACATTACTCATTATGCACATTATCGAAGAACTTAGTCTAAGATTGGTTCAACTTCTTCACAGTTTAGTAGCACAATTATTAGAAGATATGCACCCTTAACAAATGTACGTGCTATACTTTCGAACATGTATACTTTACTTGAATTGAAATGCATTGTAGGTGTCACAACCATCTCATATGATATTTATTGATTTAGAGAAAGCTTATGATAAAGTTCCAAGAGAAGCGCTATGGAGAGTTCTTAAAAAGAAAGGAGTTAATAATGCTTATGTTGAGAAGCATATTACTAAGTTAAGTGTTACAGAGATGAGGATGCTTAGGTCTACCTCTACATTTCTTAATATAAGTCAAATATAATACCTCATCTTTCCTTACCGGGTTATTAGAAGGCATTCATTTAATGTGACAAAACCATATAAAGCGACTCTCTCTAATCTTATCTTCCACTAGAGCTACTCCAATCTTATTACATATATGCTCACTTCGTATCCTATCTCTAAGGGTCAAGGCACTCATCCACCCAAGAAAAAACAAGTTCAAAATTTTATGGTGTTGAATACTAAGTTAAGTGTTGTAGAGATGAGGATGATTAGGCATATCTCTACCTTTCTTAACATAAGTTAAATCTAATATGTCTACTTTCCTAACTAGGAAATCTAAAGGCTGTCGTTTTATGTGACCAAAAGGCAACACTCTCTAATCTCATCATCCACTGGAGGCACTCTAACATTTTTACGTATATGCTCATTTCATATCCTATCTCTAGGGGTAAAGCCACTCATCCACCTGAGCACCCTCATCTCAGTAACACTTAACTTAGTATTATGCTTCTCTTTTAATGATCAAGATTCGACACCATAAAGCATTGCATATCTCACCATCATCTTATAGAATTTTCCCTTTAAGTTTGAGGGGGACTTTTCTATCACACAACAAGCTTGATTCATTCCTCCATTTAAACCATCCAACTTGAATTATGCTTATAATATCCCCTTCTATTTCACCTTCACTCTGAACAATATATCCAAGATATCTAAAACGTATACTTTTATTAATGACTTGATCGCCCAAAGTCACAAACCCCTCACTAGGTCTATTACTACTAAAATACACTCCATATTTTTAGTTTTAGATCTACTCAAGCCAAAACCTTTAGACTCTGTGGTTGACCTCCATAATTCAAGTTTACCATCAACTCCCTCTCTAGTCTTATCAACAAGAAGAATATCATCAACAAAAAGCATACAACAAGGTATATCCACTCGCAAATGTCTAGTGAGAACATCCATCACTAAAGCAAAAAGAATATCCAAGCTCATTTCGTATCCTATCTCTAGTGGTAAAGCCACTCATCCACCTGAGCACCCTCATCTCTACAACACTTAACTTAGTATTATGCTCCTATTTTAATGACCAAGATTTGGCACCATAAAGCATTGCAGATCTCACCACCATCTTATAAAATTTTCCCTTAAGTTTGAGGGGGACATTTCTATCACACAATAAGCCCGATTCATTTCTCCATTTCAACCATCCAACTTGAATTATACTGATAATATCCCCTTCTATTTCACCATCACTCTGAATAATAGATCCAAGATAACTAAAATGTGTACTTTATTAATTACTTGATCGCCCAAAGTCACAAACGCCTCATTAGGTCTATTACTAATAAAATTATACTTCATATTTTTAGTTTTAGATCTACTCAAGAGAAAACCTTTAGAGTCTATGGTTGACCTCCATAATTCACGTTTACCATCAACTCCCTTTCTAGTCTTATCAACAAGTAGAATATCATCAACAAAAAACATACAACAAGGTACATCCTCTCACAAATGTCTAGTGAGAACATCCAGGACTAAAGCAAAAAGAAATTGTCTTAAGATTGATCCTTAGTGTAATTTAACTGAAATCAACAAGAAGAATATCATCAACAAAAAGCATACAACATGGTACATCCTCTCGCAAATGTCTAGTGAGAACATCCAAGACTAAAGAAAAAAGATATTGGCTTAAGACTGATCCTTGATGTAATCTAACCGAAATCAACAAGAAGAATATCATCAACAAACAGCATACAACAAGGTACATCCTATCATAAATTTCTAGTGTGAATATCCATGCTAAAGCAAAAAGATATTGGCGTAAGACAGATCCTTGATGTAATCTAACTGAAATTAAAACAAAATGCATAAAAAACACAAACCTTAGAGGCGAAGCAACGGGAGCGGGGAGAGCCTTCGGCGACCGGAGTGGAGGAAAGATCTTCATTTGGATGAACTTTTTGACAGTCGGAGGGGGCTCATCAGCGGCCGAAGGAGGCATCTCAATTGCAAGAGGTCGGAGGAGATGGGGCGAGCGCCATGTAGGAGAGAGAGACAATGTAATTAAATGAAATGGAAGGCTCGAGATGGATTATTCTAGGGCCTTTTTTGGCGTCTATCCGATAGTTTCGAGTGTCAGAAATAAATTCACTTAACACCGGCGGTTAGAGCCATCGGTAAGAACCAATAAGATTTAATGTTGGTCGTTTAACAGGTGGTGTCTAGACCGCCGCTTTGTCTAACGACTGTATTTAACATAACAACCAAGTCGACCGCAGATAAAAACTAGCAGTCACACCGCCGGTTAAACCACCATTAATACCGGCAGCTGGAGAACCGCCGGTCCAGACCGCCAGTAATTGATGAATTTCTAATAGTGTTTTCTCCAAGCATCAATTTAGAAAGTAGCGGCGGGGATGCCAAATACTGTCTTAATTGTTTGAAGTCTTCTTGGCATTCATCATTCCATTGAAATCCTAAACTATGAGTACCTTCAAGGATCTTGAAGAAGGCTAAATATTTGTCTCCTGAACAAACCAGGAAATGAGAGAGCACTACAATACATCCATTTATTTTCTTGTCTTTCTTGATATTTCTTGGGGGTGCCATGTCCCTTAGTGCCTTGATCTTCTCAGGATTGACCACAATCCCTTGGTGGGTTACCAAAAACCCTAAGAACTTTTCAGAGGCGACTCCAAAAGCACACTTGATAGGATTGAGTTATATATTATAGCATCGTAGTATGTGGAAGCATCATTCCAAGTCAGGTATATGTTGAGATTTCTTAAGAAGCTTTACCAATATATCATCGACATAAACTTCTATAGTGCGCGCAATAAGATTTTTGAAAACTTTATTCATAAGGCATTGATTTGTTGCTCCAACATTTTTTAGCCCAAATGACATCAACAGATAGTATTACAACCCCTTATCTGCTTGAAAAGTTGTTGCTTCCTTATCAGCAAGATCTACCTTTTTTTTGTTGTATCTGAAGTATACATCCATAAAGCTCAGCAACTGATGTCCGGAGGCGGCATCGACCAACTGGTCAGTATGGGGAAGCAAAAAACTATCATTGGGGTAGGATTTATTGAGAGATGTATAGCTTACACACATTCTTCAGGCTCCACTTGCATGTATAGCTTGCACACATTCTCCAGGCTCCACATGCATTTCAAACCATGATGACATTTTCACACCAAGTGGGTTTGTATGCTTTCCTTATAAATCTAGCTTCTAAAAGCTTATCAACCTGCTGTTTAATTGCTTACTGACAATCTGGTGTAAAGTCTTACTTCATTTAGATTACTAGCTTGTACGTCGGGTTAACCATGAAATAGTGCATGAAGGAGTGCATGATTACTTTGGGGTTGATTTCAGGTATATCGGCTGGACTCCATGATAAAATATCTTGGTTTATATAAAGAAAATCTACATAAATTATATTCACTTTATTTAAGAAAAGCTATCTAATTTGTACCGTTCTTGAAGGATGTTCATCTCATAGAGAGACATAAGCAAGGTCTTCTATAAGTGAAGGCGTTTGAGGAATGTCCTCATTCTGTAGATAAAAATCTTCAATACTTAAGGTAACTAATGGGTGAGGTTGAGCCTACCTGAGATAGCAGGATTGTGCTACTTATTAATCTCCTCATACTATACTAATTCCAATTGGGTTGAGAGATTCCATTTTAAGGTGAGGGATCAAACAAATAATCTCAAAGATTGATCAGAGTGTCCATCCAAAGAAAGTGTTATAGGACGATTTTTATTTTACCCTAATAAACTGGATAGAGTGTGTAACTTGTTGGGGGAATTCTCTAAGTATAATGGGAAGACTTCTCATTCCTTCCACTCACATAGGTCGATTGTTAAATTTGTACAATGAACTTATGGACAACTGTAGTTTCTCTCTAGGGAGGCCCATATTGAGAAAAGTGGAGAGAATATGATATCTACAAAGCTCATGTTATCGACCAAGATCCTCTTAACCTTATAGCATGGGTCCCCAATCCCTACACTAAATACGAGTGGGTCTTAATGAAGCATATTTATTCCCTCTATTTCAGGATCATCAAAAGTAATAGAGTGATCAGTACGAGACTTCTTCTGTGTTAACTCCTTGCTATCTAATGGTTTGATGATGATATCCTTCACTGTTGAAGAACCCCCAATAATGGTTTCAATTTCACCATCCTCTTGATAACTGTTTGAGGATTGCCTCTACTGTTGATTCTTCCCCTAGTAGAACCAGCCTCATCTTGAACAGGTCACTTTTGGATAAATTATCAGAGATATCATTGTCAAATTAGTCTCTCAATTTACTCCTTAATTTGTCTGCATACTTTAATATTGTGTCCATGGCTACAGTGGAAGTGGTAGTATTACTCATGATTTTTTAAGTTGGGCTTCAAAGGATACAACCACTGTTGGTTCTCCTGGTCTCAAGTGGCCATCAACAATTTTGCTTGTGATACATTAAGTGGTGTATACTCCTTTTCTTGGCAAGGGTCTCGCCATAGATGTGGGGGTCGAGGGGGCAAAATGTAGTTCTCTTGGTTCTTCCACAGTGAGGATGATTTTTTATCCCTGAGGTACTTTCATGCTTCTTAGTTGTTTGGTCAAATTGCTTCCTATGAGCACTACTGACTTCATTATGGAGATTTGTGTCTCCATACGATGGATTAGATCAGCATATGAATGGACCGTGTTTCACATAAGTGCTAAGTAAAAGGGGCTAGGATGAAGCCCTTTGAGAAAAACTCCTCTAAGTAACTCAAAATCCACCCCTGAAATTAGTCGGGCCTTAGTAGAAAATCTTTAAAAGTGCTCCTTAAGAGACTCATTTTTATTATGGCAAAGTCCTGAGCAGTGGGTAGAGTCTTTGACCATTCTCTAATTGGAAACAAATTATTTGACAAACACTTTGGCCAATTTGATAAATATTAAAATGGTTCTGACGCGGTGTGAATAAAACCATGTTCGAGCTTGCCCTTTGAGGGTAACAGGAAAGACCTAGCAGAGGAACATATCAGAGGCTCGTTGTATGTGCTTAATGGTCCTATAGTGATTGATATGCTCGTACAAGTGAAATGTCCCATCATAGGAATTGATGCTCTGTAGTTTGAATCTGGCCAGAATGGGGTGTTGAATGATGGCTTCAATTAGGGGAGATGACTCCTAGAAGTTCCATTAATGAAGAGATTGTCTTATACCTCCTAGATTGTCTCTCGGACTAGACTTTGCAGTTCATGTCATAGGCATTATAGGGGAGTTCAACAATATATTATCGGGCTAAGTCCTCAGGGACGTCTGGAGGAATACGAGGTTGGAAACCTGAGCGCAAAGGTTAGGTATAGCTTGTTGTATCAGCAAGCTCGTTGTCTTGATGTTTCTTAGGGAGCATCCCTAGCAGTGGAAGGGGAATCTCAACAAGAAGATGTTCAGGTTGAACATCTTTGAGCACTCGTGGATCTTGAGTGAGAAGAATATCTTATTTTGGTGCTAACGCTAGTCCCCGAGTCTCTTGAAGTATTTTAAGTATCTCAATTTGAGATTTCTCCATCTTTCTTATATGATCTTCCAAAGAGGGTCCTGGTGTCCCTTCCGTAGTAAGGTTTCACCCACTGGGGTGAAAAGAGGCAGATTCTTAGTGTCCCTAGTTTATGGAAGGATTCCTAGATTAGTGTGAGTTAGAGCATGATGCTCCCAAGATGCATTGGCTACCCCTGTTTTCCATTGAAGTGGTGCTTAGGATAGTGCAATTGAAGTTTTTCCACATATAATGTCAAACTATTACGAGCTAGAAATACACGGCGATAGAATTATAATACTAAATCTTAGTGTTACACGGATATCCAGCTCACACATAAAAAACACAAAATTTTTTACATGGAAAATCCTAGAAAGTGGAAATCCATGGGGTCGGGGCCAGTTGAAAATGATTCCACTAGAGTTTGAGTAGATTACAGGGGGCCTACTTGTCACATGAGGGAGATCAGATTATAAATGCTAATCGTATGGTTGAAATGTAGTGACAAACAGGGATGAAAGTTTAGTGTCATTTGGTGGACTGGCGGATGTCTCACATTACTTCAAAATTTTGAGCATCATTTGGTAGTTAAGCGATGGTTTGGTAAAACTTCAGTGTTAGGTGGTGGCCCGACAGAAACTCTGAGGTCAGGCAGTGATCCGACAGAACTCCGGGCATCTAGTGGTTGTCCGGCGTGACTCTGGGCATCAGGTGGTGGTCCAACAAAACTTAGGGCATCAAGTGGTAGTCCGAAGAAACCTAGGGAGTTAGGTGGTAGTTTGGCAGAACTCCAGGGTTCAAGTGATGGTTCGGTAGAGCTCAAAGCATCAAGTGGTGGTCTGGAAAAAAATACAGGCATAATGTGGTGGTCTAGCGGAGTTCAGGGCATAAGGTGGTAGTCCGATGGAACTCAGTGCATCATGTGGTGGTCTGATTGAACTCCAGGAATTAAGTGGTGGTCAAGTGAAGCTCAGGGCATCAGGTGGTTGTCCGATTGAACTCTCGGCATCAGGTGGTCGTCCAGCAGAAGTCCAGGCATCAGGTGGTTGTCCGGCGGAACTCCAATGTGTGAAGTGGTGGTCCGGCGAAACTCCAGGCGTCATGTGGTGGTCCGGCGGAGCTCATGGTGTCAGATGGTGGTCCAGCAAAAACTAGGCGTCAAGTGGTGGCCCGTGGAGCTTAGGATTTAGTCAAGGAGGAAAGAGCATTCTCTGATCTCTCTCTTTTTTCCTTAGACTTAGGGGTCCCTTTTTAAGAGAAATGAGGGGTCTATTTATAGATTTCCTAGAGTGGCATGGCCCGTAAATAGGAGGAAGATCAATGATAAATGGAGAGTGGTTTGGATGGACAGCCGATGTTGAATCCCTTTATTGTTGACCATTCATTAAATATTTGCAGGTCTTAGTGATGTTAGAATTCCGTGACCTTAGGTTTGTTGGATTCGCCTCGTCGAGTTGCTCGAAATCGACTATAAACATGTCACGTTTGGAAATCGTTTGTTAATCCAAATTGTGGTTCGAACCTTCCAACAACGCTTCAGACCCTTGATTTGGACCTATTTGGGCTCGGATTAAGTCAAATTATGTGTCATTGGGTTCGTAGTTTCGAGACATCCAATTCTATTGTAAGTTTGTTAAAATCGGGGTTCCGATGTTACCAATTTTAATTTTGGATGTTTTTAACCTAATTTTTCTTTGAGATTCGTCCCGATCATGATAATTTTTTGATGATGTATCAAGTACTACCATTTCATAAAAGTAAATTAACTCGAAAAGAATTTTTAAGGAATAGGTTATAAAGTAAAAATTTTCATTAAAAAAAATTAATATAAAATTTTTCCAAATAATTCATTAAATTGAATGCAGTCCACCAACGAGAGGATAAGGATAGAAGAAAAGGTCTTAATCAACTGTCTGCAGTCCGAGGCGATGCAAGCGGTTCTACTCGCCAATGGTGGTCTCCGCTCTATACTGCACGTCTTCTTTCCGGCGAAATCTTTAATACAAGAAAAGGGTAAACCGAATCCTAGAGAAAGCCTATTCTACTTCCTTTTCCTCGTCACTGAGGTAAAAATGTGATCTTTCTATGCAGCTTATTGAAACTTAAAATAGATTGCAGATTTATCTCTGCACTTCCTCTCCGCCGAGGGCAACTCCAATGGCCGAATTCAACCATCATCAGATCAGAAGGAAGCAGAAGAAGGCGTCCTCAGCAGCGCAGCGTTTCCTCGGATAAGCCCAGAGAAGGAGGAAGCGAGGAATTGAAGCGGAGATCCAAATCTCCAGATAACAAAGAGATACTTGCATTGTTTAGGAGGATTCAATCTTCCATCTCAAAGGAGGGAGAAGCTAAAGTTCCGAGAAGAAGGAATGAGATTACTGATTCCGATTCTCCCCAGCGCAATCCATCCAGAGGTTTGCAGAAGTTTAGTAAAGTTCCTTTTTTTTCCTGTTTCAGTAGAAATTGATGATGTTTTGATGTTAGGAAGAACCAATGAGAAGGGAAGAAGAAGGGGAAGCGGACTAGAAGACGCTGCTGCGGTGGAGGAGGATTCAAAAACTCAGAGGCCTTTGTCGAAATTTGTAAGGAGGTCACCTATTCCAATATCGTTGCCATCTGATGAACAGAGTTTATTGAATAAGGAAGATGAGCTGGAGAAAGCACAGAAATTAGAGGGAACAGAAGAAAATAAGGCTGGTTCTGAGGTGTTTGAAATGGAAAAGATTGATGATATGAAAGTTTCAGAGCTGAAAGAACTTGCAAGGGGAAAAGGGATTAAGGGTTTTTCAAAGCTGAAGAAGGGAGAGCTATTGCAATTGCTGAAGGAGAGATTAAAACCTGTTTCTTGATTAAATTGGACTGTTGAAGAAGTAGTGGTGAACTTTTCTGTTGGGAATTTTAACTGTGTTTTTGCTGAGTGATTCTAACGTGTTGTGTATTGCTGATCAACGAGGAACTTGTGTTGAGCTCATTTCTGGTGTACCCTTGATGCCATTAGTGACTACTTTCTATGTACTGAATCTACTGATTGAGCTGAGTGGCTTCTAAATTATAATGTAGATGAATTGACTTTTAGAGATGTTTGGTTGGTATTAAGATCCCGTGTAGTTGTCACGAGAATTGCATGATATAAGCTGCCAAATTTCATTTTTTATAATTGGGATGGTATTCAAATCAAAATTATTTAAAGAAATGGTGGATTTATTTCAATATATCCAAAGCGGATAGTATGATTGGAATAGGGTTAATTGAGTAACGTGAAATTGTCACAGTAATTGAAGAGATTCAAATCATTTTAGTTGTGTGCAACCCTTATTACTCTGTTGCTGCATGGTGTGAATTTGGGAGGGAAAGCTTAGGGCCAGGGCGGATTCACAATAGGGGTCTTGGAGGCACGGGCCGTCACTCCCCAAATAAAAAAAAAATTGTAATTTTCAAACTTATCCTTGATCTTATATTCTTATTATATAATTTTGTTCCAAAAAATAAAAAATATTCTTGTTATAGAAAGTTAAAAACCTTAAATATATAAATATAGCAAGAGAAAATGAAGCCCCAACAACCACATATCTGGGACTCCTCCCCCATGAGTTGATGGCAGATCTCCCTTGACGATAGTTCTATAGTTTTCTCTTTGACAGCACGATTAAGGTATACAATTACATATCTCTTTCTCTCTCTCTCTCTCTCTCTCTCTCTCTCTCTCTCTTCGGGAGTCTTTTTTTTTTGTGAGGGGGAGTGTTAGTGGCAGCGCCTAAACACACACAATACATATAAGAGACTCGAACTCAAGACTTCTTGGGAATCAAACTCAGCCAACAAACCAAGGAGAGTTGTGTTGAGTCTATACTTCTCTGCATTATGAAGAATGAAATATCTTTCATAAGACTCAACCTCTCTCTTCTATAGCTTTTTTTTAGTCTCCTCCGTCTCTATCCCTAACGGTGAGTTTGTGACTTGCTTTTTTATAATCTCTCTCTCTCTTTTACTCTCTCCAACCGAGACCTTATATATATATTGGATAAAATGAGGGCAAAGCCCAAATTCATTCGACTATGTAAAATAATTATCGATTATGAAGAAAATAGAAATATAACAAGTATACACAACTGCATACCAAAAGGAAGAAAGTATATCCATATGTATACATAAATAAAAAATAACCTACAATAAAAAAAATGTTAGGCCAGAAAGTGGCAAAATCCAAACAAAATTAGAATGCTTTGAAAATGGGCATCCCCAAAAAATGAAGTTAGCAACATTTACCCTAGCAACCTAAAGACCTTCCACAAATAGAAACTAGATTGGTTGCCATTAAGACCATACGGGGGATGAAGCTAAAGATGATATACTCAGCATTCATCAAGGTCCACCAGCCTCGAATTCACTTAGCATACATCAATCAACAAAAACCAGAGAGAGCGCCTGCAACCATCAAGGACCACTACAACGAAAATAGAGAATGCCCAAATTGAGTACCAACCAAAAAAACAGAACTCAACAAAACCCAAACCAACTAGAAAGAAGGAGCTCCAATAAAAACAACAAACAAACATAAGAGATCCAAGGGTTTGAGCCAGAAACACCCCAAAAGATAGCCTAGGAAGAATACAAAATCATGTCAGTACCATCCAACAACCAAAAACATCAAAAATGAACTCTTAATAATAATACCAATAAAGAAACCAAGCCAGGAGCAAAAAATCATAACCTAAAGAACCAGCATGCCATATCTGCCTTGAATCACTAAGAAAATAAGCAAACAATTAGTAAAGAAAATCCCTAAGATCATTAAAAATTTTCAATCTTAGATTTTAAGAAGGATAACCTTTTCAATCTTGTAAGAAATAGTAGATGAACTATAGATGCTAGAACCAAATCTTCTATCATTCCTCTCTTTCCAAATGAAATAAATAGAGAAGGAAATAATAAGATAGAAAAACAATTGTAGAGTCTGAATTACTCTATGAATCCTCCATAATTTGAAACACCCGAAGCATGTTAGGCCTTAGGAGAAAGCAATCAAAAAAATAAAACATGGAAGATATAACAAAAAAGAAAAAAAATTCACACAAAGAACAAATGAGAGTGACATTTCAGATTTGAGGAGCATAAAGAGAAATGCGCAGATTGGAGGAGCATAAAGAGAAATGCGGGTCTACAATAGTATTGTGCTTAAGTAGGAGGTCAGAGGTTTTAAACCCTTCCATCAAGGACATCCATGTAGAAGAAGAGAAGCAGAGGGCATATCATTTGTGCCATAAAAATTTATACCAAGAAACTTGAGGCAAGTTAGCAAAGAAATCATAAGATAAAGACCTAAAGGAAGGATCCCCTCTGGTTGCCAGAGAATGTTAGGGGAAGAAGCCTCAACAATTGAAGTGTTGAGAATAAGGTTGTGGATATGGGGAGGCAAGTGATTGTGAAGCACCCAGTATGAGTTGTTAATCATGCTATAGAGGGGAGTGTGGGAGAATTGTCTAAAAAATTCAAGACCATGACTATGATGTAAAGCAAGGCCCTCCTACTAAGGATCACAAGGAAAATTGAGAGAACAATTATGAGGTACCTTGATGGCAATTTTGTCTCTGATTTGCATAGTTGAGGAGCAACCCTTCTAATAGAAGATGGAAGAGAAAGAGGGAGGGGCTTCCAATAGGACTCATGCTTTTACACAAATAATTAGATAAAAGATTATCAGTATTAATAAATCTCCAGATGAGAGAGAAATTGAAGCCAATGTATAAATCTTGGATGGGCAGGAAGCCCAAACCACCATGAATCCTTGATCCTTAAGACACATTCCAATAGATGGTATGAAGCTTTTTTTAATTGATATCACCATGGAATAGAAACTTAGAGAAAACCTTATTAATGAAGTTATAATAGCCCTTAGGAAAAATAGAACCCCTTATTCAATAAGTAAGGGTATTAGAGATGGTAAACTTTGAAAAATCTATTCTCCCAGAAAAGGATAAAGACTTGGCTCTCCATTATTCTAAAAGAGCAAAAATCTTTTGAAGTGTAAGAAAAATTTAACAAAAAAACATCCTCTTCAGGGAAATAGGGATACCTAGATACTTAAAAGAGCTCACAAAAATAGGAATATTCAAGATTCTTTAGACATCACTAGCATTAGAAGAAACATAAGAAAAATGGGTAGAGATCTGATTATTATTAAGATGTAATCAGCTACTTAAGAGAAGGAAATAATAATATTTTTTAAAGAAGGAGCATTTCTAGTCGATGCATACCCAAAGACAATTAAGTCATCAGTATAGAGGAGGCGAGACAAATTTAGATTTCCTAACTTTAGGCCCATAAAAGCAGGAGTATTAGAACTATCCAAAAGAATTGAAAGGGAATTCATCATAATGAAAAAAAAAAGGTATGGGGATAGGAGGCACTCATGTGTGAGACTAGAAAAGGATCCAAAACACCCCCTCTAGTACACCTCCAATAGAGAATAGAAAAATGAACATCCTTAATACACCCTTTCACCTAAGG
The DNA here is from genome assembly GCF_001605985.2 of Dendrobium catenatum. NCBI lineage: Eukaryota > Viridiplantae > Streptophyta > Magnoliopsida > Asparagales > Orchidaceae > Dendrobium > Dendrobium catenatum. The sequence continues at coordinate 312,866 of NW_021318881.1, forward strand.
GACAAAGTCATTAGGGAAGCCCTTAGTAGAAAGCCTACCAAGAAAAAAATTCCTTAGTGGCAGTTCCAAAGGCTTTGTGAATATCAAAAATATCACAAAAATAATTCTTAGAAGGAATAGTTTTAAACTCTTTCAAAATTTTAAAGGTATGCAAGATTTTATTTGTAGAAATCATTCCCTTGATGAATCTAGATTGCTTAGGATGGACAATGTGAGGCGTAATAGGCTTTATCCTACCAGCCTAAATTTTTTCCATAATCTTATAAAACACATTGCAGATGGAAATGGGCCTACAGTCAGAAAAAGCCTTAGTATTCAAGGATTTAGGAATGAGAGTGATTGCAGTGGCTTTTGCACATTTAGTCATAGAGGAAGAGAGAAAGTAATGCTTATTGACTCAATAGACAAGAGCCCTAATATTTTCCACATTCTTTTAAGAAATTCAAAAGTGAAGCCATGAGGTCCAAGAGCAGGGTTAGAAGGAGAAGCAAAGATTACATAGCCTTGTTCTCATCATCAATGACAAGCACAATCAAGGTGTCCAAAAGATGGTGAGGGATACATGTGCCAATAAGAACGGGTGAAGGAGGAGGACTAGGGGAGCTATGAGAGTTGAACAAAGCTCGGAAGTGGTGGACAATTATAGAAGAAATATCCTGGGGAGAAGAGAGAGTGCCAGTAAAAGTAACCAGCTCATTAATTGCATTCCCATTATGTATTTGTTGAAACTTGTTAAATATGAATTAGGTTGTTAAACCTAAGCTTCTGTCCCAACGGCTAGCCAAGAGGAGGGGTGAATTGGTAATTTAAAAATATTCCTCCTAAATCGATTTAAATTTTTTTTGATTTAAAAAAGCAATTTTCAACCATAGATAAAAAGCAAAAATAGTAAAACAAAAAGTAGCAAAAAAAATCAAAGACACAAGATTTATAGTGGTTCGGTCAAACACGTCATACATCCACTCCCTGAAGTCTCCCACTTCAGCTATTGCACTATTACCACTAATGTCTCTCATTTTACCCCCACAGTAAGGCGGAGAAGCCTTCGCAAAACTCTCTTCCACCACTACCTGGTGCGAAAGAGAATCATCATCCTTTTACACTCTCCAAGTGTAGGCAGAGAACCTCCCGCTGTTCACACTCTCCAAGTGTCAGCAATGAACCAGATCCTTTTGAAAAATCTTCACACAAGAAATCTTGAATGACAAGAGAAAAGAGTGAAGAAAATATAAAATGCACACAGAGATCCATACTCTTGAGTAACTAAGTGAACCCTTCACGCTCCTATAACAAGAAATATCTTTCAAACACTCTCTCTTACTCTCTCCCTCAATCTCCCTTTACCATTCACGAAGATAAAGTGACAAAAAGATTGTATGACAGTTTTAAGTTGACCTTTTATAAGAAAGACAAAAAATCATCCAAAAATTGCAATTATTCAGACCTGTACGTTTAAGATCATCTCGTATGATTTCATTTTGTATGAACAAACAGTATAAAAACTGTTGAGTATGAAGTCAATGTACATTGGTACGAACTACTTTCGTACCCAATCATAATCTTGTACGAACATAGTTCGTCCAGTACAAATAGTTATTCCTAAGGTTCGTTGGAACAAAAATGCAGGATGAACCACAAGTTTAAAGAACAGAGGACATCATCCTGGGAAGAATTGGTATCATTATCTGGATTATTAGTTCAGAAGCACAAGTCTAGATGCCATCATCTTGGGATGAAGGGGTTAATTCGTCTGGCCGAACAATTCAAAGCATGAGTCCAGAGAACATCGTCCTGGGACGAATGGGTTAATTCGTTTGGATGAATAGTTTAAAGCACGAGTCCAGAGGACATCGTCCTAGGATGAAGGGGTTAATTTGTCTGGATGAATAGTTTAAGGCATGAGTCCAGAGAATATCATCCTGAGATGAATGAGTTAATTTGTTTGGAAGAATAATTTAAAGCACAAGTATATAGGGCATCATTCTGGGACGAAGTGGTTAATTCGTCTGGATGAATAGTTCAAAGCAAGAGTCCAGAGAACATCATCCTAGGATGAAGGGGTTAATTCGTCTGAACGATTAGTACTTAGAAAAAATTTTGCTCGCTATGTTCGTTCCATTGATCTTTGGGGAGTATAACTTACCTGATCATCCCATAAGAACATGGTTCGTACTGTACGATCAGTATTTATACAACTGTGAATTTTAAAGCTCTCCCCAATGTGTGTGTGCTAATTTACTCAATTACAATCACATTCTCACTCTCTCAAACTCAAATAAAAGAGAAAATACAGACTCCAAATTATAAAACTTTCTAAGCAGATCTTGATTTGAAGTCTTCAATAATCTGGAGTATGATTTCCCTGAAATGTTAGTACACATAAGAGAAAAACAAATATTCCAAAATATGTTAGGATAAAATAATAATCAAAACAATAATATTTAGAATCATCAAAATATACAAGTTACAAGAATGTAAAATAAGTAAAGCTAAGTAGCAACTCTCTCAACAAACTCTCCCTTTTTTAAGATGTCAAAATAATTATTATTTGTGTATATTTGAAAGTCTTAAGTTTCTCCTAAACTCCCCCTAAATGACTAAGCATCTGAGAATAAGGGACATTTGTTATAAATGAATCAAATAAATTTTTTAATTTTAATTTTTCTTACACAAAGACAATCACACTTAAAAAAAATATAGCGACACGAAAAAGACATGAGTCACACTTAAAAAAAAAGCGACACAAAAAACATATAAAAATAACACTAGAAACAATTGTCAAACACCCAGGAACAACACTCACGAATAATATTTCTACCCCTTTTTGACAACAGCAAAAGGAAAAGAAGAAATGAACAAACAAAAATGTAAGAGTCATATGAAATGCCTTATGATAATTGATCTTTAAAGAGATTGAGTTATAATTGCAAAAAAAAATGACATTAGAGAAAAAGAAAGATTCATATGATTTAAGTATAGATATAATATAGACAAGAAAAAAATATCAAAAATATGAATCAGTTTAGACAATGAGATAAGAAAAATTATTGCAAAGTAGATGAATGAAAATTTTGTATATTTCAAATTTCAATACAAAATAAAATTGAACTGAAGATTAATTTGAATTTAAAGATTAAATGATTCAGGAAAGAACATATACTTGTGACGCTTTACGCATCTTTTCAATATTTGTGGCCCACTTTGAGCATCCTTTTATTTATGGGCTAATTTTATGCCTCTTTTTCAATTTGTGAACCATTGCGCATTCTTTTGATTTTTATATATTTGTACATTTTCAAGTGTTTACTTCATCTTTCCCAAATCGATAATCTAAAATCTCAAATTTCTTTAAGTACAATGATATTTATATTGAAAAGAGAATAAAAAATAAGAAAATATCTAAATTGTAATAATAATATTAAAAATTATGTTAGTCTAGTAAGAGACATGAAATTAATATCCTTAACTAGATCGAGTTATAACAAAACTTAAATTTTTGAAAAATTAGATTTTTTAATAAATTCAATTTTGTATTGCATTCCAAAATATAGCACTTGTTATATCAGTATTTTAAGGATAATCATATACGCTAACAAACATTTCTGAAAGAGATAAAAAACAACTAAAATAAGACAAGATAATTTTTATTGATCTCATTTTGAATGATATTACATTAAGCATGAATGATATCAATACAAAAATTTTCATAACATATAAAACATAAAAATTAAAAACACAGCACATCACATCACATCATATAAAAACATAAACGCTAATAACTCTTCACAATATCATATCTGGTAGAGAGAAACATAAAAGAAGTACAATCATCATTCTGAGGGCCCTTTATATGGAGGAGGTGGTTGGTTGAAGAAATTAAAATAGCTATTCATCATAGCTATATTCGTGTTGACTGATTCAAATTGACCTCTAATCCAGCCCATATCCCGCTGATATTGATAGTTCTGCTGCTAAAGATGAGTTTCAATTTGATCAAAATGTTGATCAAAATGACTCTCAAGATGATCAAATCGTTGGACCACATCCTGAAAGTTTTGTCTACCAGTAGGTGCAGGTGGAGGTCTTCTCCTTTCCTCATTAAAGTCATTACTTTCTAAATGTGCATCTTTATTAAAGATTGCTCTGAATGATCCATCATTGTAGTAGACAGACTCCTCTAGATTTTGAACAGGATGAACTAGTTTATACTTCTTTTCTAAAATATAGGTCACAAGATGTCCTAAGGCTATATTCTTCTTTCTCTTATGGGAGACATGACCTATCTTAAAAATTCCTTACATATAGTCAATGATCAGTTGGGCTTCATCTATTGGTTCTAGTCATAATCAGATATGACACTTTGGAAAGAAGAGGTGTAATATTTACTCGATCACCAGCTTTAGGAATAATGGAAGTGCAAAGAATATGCTGGATGATTCGGGCATTTCAGTTAAGAGTAGCCACCTTAGGCATATGATCTACTACTATAATATCTCTAATAACTTGATTTATCGCAGTCCAGTCATACTTGGAGGAAGAGGTCAAAGTTTGGGCTCTAATCCCTTGAGTCCTTAAATTTAAAAATATCCCCAAATCCTCCTTTATTATTTCTACCTTCTTCTTAAAAACATAACATCTAATCACACTCTGGTCAGAATTAAAAGTCATGTTTGCAAGGAAGTAGCAGAATGTTTTCTTATTATAGGGGTTGATTAGAGTCAGAATAAGAGCAAACTAGGTAGAAGCAAAAAGGTCCATCACTTTAAAAGTAAGTTGTTCCTGGAGAAGGACTTTAGAGGGGGTGATTTTTGTGGATACGAACATAGGAAAAGACTCTCCATTTTCTTTAGATAGAAAGTTTTCTCCTAGATTTCTATAGGAAGGCCCCCTAGTCAGTTCCTTAGCATGCCTAACCCTCTTGCTTGAACTCGCCATAGAAAAGATCAAAGGGGATAGAAGATTGAAAATGCTTTAGAAATGAATGAAGTTTGAGTTCTAAACCCTTTCAATTTAAAGAAAAATGAACTTTCTTATGTACAAAAATAATTTTGTCCTGTACGAAATTAATTTGTACGTACGAAATAAAATTTCGTATGTACAAATGAATGTGTCAAAAAATGAAACAGCTTTTCGTAAACATGCAAGTTACGAGGCATCCTTTCGTACAGACTTTTGACCAGACGATCGTACAGACGAACATGTGTTCGTCTAGGATGATCCATTATTTAAGATCATTTTTATGACTGTTTGTAACGTTCCTCACACAGAATTGCCACGTATTTGTATGTACGAACTGAATGTTCATACATACAATCAGAAATAAAAACTGATCTTATTCGTATAACCGTCTATATGTATACAAACGAATGCATACACATCGTCCGGACGATCTATCGATTGTACAGACGAATGGTAAAAAAAAACTAAAAAAATTGTACGTATTCTATTCTATCCAATCGATCAATACGCTACAGGATTCGTCTAGTATGAAATTAAGTTCGTACAAACAAAATTCACACTTTAGAAAATCTGTATGATTGCTTGAAAATCATGAATTTTGATGTGAAATACATAAAACACACAGATAAAAAATTGCAAAAGCAAACACAAATAAAAATTAAAAACACATATGGAAAAACACAAAACAAAAAAGCACACTAACAAAATACATATCAATGTTACAGAAACATTTATTTAAGCATTCAAATCAATCACACTAAGCCTTGTTCTTAATGTACTTAAAGTATCAAAGGCAAGTGGTTTTGTTAAAATGTCTGCAAGTTGATTTTTTGTTGAAACATGATTAAGTTCAATTTTTCCTTTGAAATGATGCCTAATATCAATATGTTTTATTCTTGAATATTTAATAAGATTTTTAGAAATATAAATGACACTTGTATTATCACAATAAATAGGAATAATGCCTATTGTTAATCCTAAATCAATCAACTATTATTTCAACCAACATACTTGTGCCATAACTTCCTAACGCAATGTATTTAGCTTCAGTAGTAGATATGGCTATTGAATTTTATTTTTTACTGGACCAAGAGACTAAAGAATTTTCAATAAATTGACATGTTCCAAAAGTACTCTTTCTATCAACTCTAGAACCTACAAAGTTCGAATCTGAATATATAATTATTTCAAATAAAGTAACTTAGGATTCCAAATTCCTAAGTTCTGAGTTCCTAAGAGATATCTTAAACTCCTTTTTACTGCTATCAAATGTGATTGGTTTGGATCTGATTAAAATCTAGCACATAAATAAATACTCAATATAATATCGGGTCGACTAGCTGTCAAGTAAAGCAAAGATCCAATAATTACCCTAATTTTTTTATCAATAGAATTTCCATTATTATGAATGAACACCTTATATCCAAAGACATGCAAATGTGACAAATTAGGTGTTCTCGCCTTTAGTAACTCATAGGATGTTTTATTCAAGTTTGAATTTAAATTCACTCTATTCAGAACATAACATGCTGTGATAAGCACCTCAGCCCAAAAGTATTTAGGAAGTGAATATTCTGTCAATATGACTCGAGCAGCTTTTATTAATATTCTATTTTTTCTTTCGACTACCTCATTCTACTGAGGGGTTCTAAGTGCATAAAAATTATGATCAATCCCTTTCTCCTTATAAAAATTCTCAAATTTTTCATTTTTAAATTCTCCTCCATGATCACTTTAAATTGTCAAAATCTCGCATCCTAGTTTTCTTTGAATTCAAGTTGAAAAATTTCTAAACTCCTCAAATGATTACTCTTATGATATAGAAATCTAAACCATGTAAATCTAGAGAAATCATCCACAATTACAAATCCATATGCTTTTCCTCCTAGACTTACAGTTCCAACTAGTCCAAAAAAATCCATATGTAAAATCTTGAATGATTTACTAGTTCTGAGATCCTTATTGGATTGAAAAGAGGACTTCACATATTTTTCTAATTTACATGCATCGCAAAGATGATTCTTAGTAAAGTCTAGTTTTGGTATACCTCTCACTAAATTCTTTTAGGTAATCCTCCTAAGATTTTTCATGCTAGAGTGACAAAGTCTCCTATGCCATAGCCATGACTAATCAAAAATAGTTTTAAAATAAAAAGTAGTACGAGTTTTGATACAATTCAAGTCTAGCATATACACATTTTTTACCTGTACACCATGCAAAACATCATTATCATTTAGTCTTAATATGCAGCTAATAGGGAAAAATTTAACATAGTATCCTTTATCACATAGCTGGCTAATACTTAACAGATTATGCTTTAAGCCTTCTACAAGTAGTACATTCTCAATAAAAAAGTTTTTAAGATTTTCAATCATACTTGATCCAATTACCTTCCTTGTGGTGTTATCTCCAAGTGTAACACTGCCTCCACTCCTAGCTTCCAGCGATATGAATTGTGTTGTATCTCCAATCATATGCTTTGAGCAATCACTTTCCATGTACCATGTGCTCTCATGAGGCCTTGTATGAGAGCGATCCTACAAAATCATCAAATGTTAGACATGGGAACCCAAAAGAGTTTGTGTTCACTTTTTTACAAATTATAAATAGATGCATGAATGTTATGTTTAGTTTTATGCATTTTAGGCTTCCACACCAAATAAGTTTTTTGTTTCAATATACAGGTGTGTGCTATATATCCAAACAATCCATTTTTAAAGCATTTGAATCCAGAAAATGGGTTTCTTAATCTTTTATAATTCTTCTGTCTATTTATGGATTGTATAAATTTTGAATACAAAATAGGATTTATGAAATCTCCAAGTCTTAGGGGTATCCTATTAACCTTGAGAGCTTTTATTTTCAGTTTATAAAAGGAATTCATATCTTCCAATATAGGTATGTACAATTTATCTAATAATTTTTTCTCTCAGATTCATACTTAAAATCTTTAAATACCTTTTCAAGTTCTGCATAGGATGATTTTAAATTTTTATGGTTTTTATTCAAATCATCATACTCATCAAGCAAATTCATCTGATTTTTATCAATTAAAGCATGATCTTTCTTATGGATCTCTTCTTCTCTTTGCAGTTCTTATAACTCTAAGTTTAGACTAGCATGTATTTTCTTTAACTTATTATATGCAACATGTATGCATTCAGAAACTTCTAAAAGTTTATTGTAAGTCAAGTCACATACCTTTTATTGATCTGACTGATCAAGATTATCGTCCATCAAGCATAGATTGGTGACTTCCTCTTTCTTTTTAGTCTCTGATGAGTCTGAAGCTGAGTTCGCCTAGAAAGCTCATTGAAATTTTTTCTTGCCCTTCTTCATCATTGATTTCTCATCTACCTTCTCCTTACTAGGAGTGGCTTTGAGTTTTGGGCATTCCGACATAATGTGTCCAGGTTTCCTACAGTCATAACAAATAACATTATTTGAAATCTTAACATTTTTATTAAACTTACCTTGATTCCATTGCTGGCGTCTCTTTTGCTTCCTCTTCAGAAAGCTTCTGAATTATATAGTCATCAACGCGATGTCATCTTCATCCTCAAGTTGTGATAGATCACTCTCCGACTCCTCCACTTTCAGTGCTATGTTCTTCTCCCTTTGTGGTTCACGTATATCAATCTTTCTTTGACTCACTTCTTACTTGTAAGCAATTAGTGATCCAAGAAGATTATCAATAGAGTAAATATTTAAGTCTTTAGACTCTGTTATCACAGTTTTTGTTGTATCATAAGTAGTAGGCAAATAACGAAGTATCTTATTAACCATTTTAACATTCGTTAGTTCCCTACCCAATGCATGTAAAGAGGCGACTATTTGTGTAAATCTTGTGTACATATCATAAATAGAATCATTAGGTCTCATGTGAATTAATTTATAGTCATGCAAGAAGATATTAAGTTTGAATTGTTTAACTTCATTAGTCCATTCATATTTTATACAAAGTCTATCCAATATGTCCTTTCCAATCTGGCAAGTGGAAACCCGCAAGTTTCCAAAAGAAACTATTTTAATATTTAGCATTTAGTTGTGCTAAGTCATGTTCATCTACAATCCAATCTGCAAATGGAGTCTCTATTCTAATCCCATAACTAATCTAGTTGGTTTTATATATCATTCTTGTACTAAGATCCACATGCGATAATCAAGTCACTGTAAAAATGTAGACATGCGTGTTTTACAAAAATCAAAAGGGACATTATCAAATAAAGGAGGTCTAGTGATCGAATATCCTTCAGGTGTATTTTGGTTTTTGAATGTAGCCATGGTCGTTAATCAAGAAGTAGTTTAAACTTTTAGTTTTGAAACTAAGCTCTAAAACCACTTTTTGAAACATGTTAAATATGAATTAGGTTATTAAACCTAAGCTTATGCCTCAACGGCTAACCAAGAGGGGGGGGGGGGGGGGGGGAATTAGTATTTTAAAATTTTTTCCCTTAAATTGATTTAAATTTTTTGTGATTTAAAAAAGCAAATTTTCAACCATAGATAAAGAGTAAAAATAGTAAAACAAAAACCAGCGAAAAAATCAGAGACACCAGATTTATAGTGGTTCGGTCAAACACGACCTACATCCACTCCCTGAAGTCTCCCACTGCAGGTATTGCACTATTACCACTTGTGTCTCTCTTTTTTTTCCCATAGTAAGGCGGTGAAGCCTCAACAAAAACTCTCTTCCACCACTACCCGGTGCGACAAAAAACTGTCGTTCTTTTACACTCTCCATGTGTAGGTAGAGAATCTCCCGCTGTTTACACTTTCTAAGTGTCGGCAGAGAACCGTAGTCCTTTTACACCCTCCAAGTGTAGGCAGAGAACCTCCCACTGTTCACACTCTCCAAGTGTCGGCAAATAACTAGATCCTTTTGAAATATCTTCACATGAGAAATATAGAAGGATAAGAGAAAAGAGTGAAGAAAATATAAAATGCACACAGAGATACTTACTCTTGAGTAAACAAGTGAATCCTTCACATTCCTATAGCAAGAAATCTCTTTCAAACACTCTCTCTTACTCTCTCCCTCAATCTCCCTTTACCATTCATGAAGATAAAGTGACAAAAAGATTGCTTGACAGTCTTAAGTAGACCTTTTATAAGAAAGACATAAAACACCATCCAAAAATTGTAATTATTCAAAATCTATACGTTTAAGATCATCCCATATGATTTCATTTTGAAAGTATGAACAGTGAAAAAACTATTGCATACGAACTCAATGTACATTGGAACGAATTGCTTTCATACCCGATCATCATCCCGTATGAACATAGTTCGTCCAGTATGAATAGTTATTCCAAAGGTTTGTTGGATTGAAAATGCAAGACGGACCACAAGTTTAAAGAACAGAGGACATTGTCTAGCGACGAATTGGTATCTTCGTCTAGATGATTAGTTCAGAAGCACAAGTCCAGAGGCCATCGTCCTGGGAAAAAGGGGTCAATTCGTCTGGCCGAATAGTTCAAAGCACGAGTCCAGAGAACATCATCTTTGGACGAATGGGTTAATTCATTTGGATGAATAGTTTAAAGCACGAGTCTAGAGAATATTGTCCTAGGATGAATGGGTTAATTTGTCTGGATGAATAGTTCAAAGCAAGAGTCCAGAGAACATCATCCTCAGATGAAGGGGTTAATTCAATTGGACGATCAAGACTTAGAAAAAGTTTTGCCCGCTCTGTTCGTTCCATTGCTCTTTGGAGAGTATAACTGACCTGATTGTCCCGTATAAACATGGTTCATACTGTACGATCAGTATTATCTTCCTCTAGTCATCACAGTGCTCGCATCTTAAATGATGAAAATGAAGAGGCCTATCACAAGTTCAAAACCTGCAAGATTACACCGTCTAAAATGCTCAATCTGGCTGCTCTAAATTTCGAGGTACTGAACCTCTTCGCTTCCAACACTTTCCAGTTCCTTCTTACTCTAGATTTCCCCTTCCACACCGAACTCCTATTTGAATTTCTAGTAAATCTTACCTACACTATCGATAATACAACTTTCCACTCTTTTCTCTGTTGCCAAAACATAGAGATTACCATAGCTGACATCGCCCAATATATTGGGCTATCCACTGAATGACCTAGGGTTCATTCCTTTCTCACAAACAAATTTGACTGGAGTAATGTTAATCATATCCTTAGGAATGCAGCCTTCTATCAATACTAGCCACTCCTCCAATCACTCAATCGAAATGCTAGAATTATTCAACATGTACTTAGAACCTCTATTGTATCCAAAGCTGGCGACCGATCAACATGACCCTTACTTTATCTGTAATTATCTATCTTATTATGTGAAACACCAAATTCGATGAGGCAAATTTGATTATTGACTACATTCATCATCTGACTTTTGTTCGCCTCCCTACTACTCACCGGAAACAAAATCTAGCCCTTAGTCACCTTATAGGATACATCCATCAAAATAAATACCAATTAACCTATCCTAGTGAACCCGATAATCTTCCAATATTTTATATGGATGCCAATTTTTGTATTCTTTTCCATTGGGGACAAGATCCTGAAGAACCTGACTTTGATGATGAAAAGGAGACGCTGCCCCCGCAACAGCTCAAGCAAGACCACGACGACATGCAGCACCCAGACCACCTGTACGAGCTTATCCTCATGATGATTTGGTAGAACGCTTCGATCAACATCGGACTCATCTCAATACATAGATACTAGAGCAACATCAACAACACGAGGATGACATGAAATGGTTTGGGGAATGCTTTATCGCGATTGATCACCGATTTGATACAATCCTTCACTATTTCCAACCAAACCCACCTCCACCTCCAAGTGATCAGGATCATTCCTTTTGAAGTGTATCTGTGTTGTATTTTTTTTCTTAGTGTTTTTTGTTTCTCTTTTTGGTGCTATCAAAAGGGGGAGAAGTTTGTTGTAGTTTGCTCTTATGTTTCCTTATGTTTAAATAGAATGCATTTCTTTTTCTATTTCGTATTGCATTTTATTTTTTTATTTTGTATTGCATTCATTTTTCTTATGTTTAAATAATAAAAAAAATAAAAAAATGCCATTCAAACTTGTCTAAAATAAATATTATTTGATAACATCAAAAATGGGGAGATTGTTGGAATCCATGACCCCTACTTTGAGCTTTTGATGATGACAAACAATATCGTCTAAATATCTATTCATTGAATATCATTTGATTTCTGTTATTGCCTGTGAGTACTAATATTTCAGAAATATCACAAATTACTCAAGACAACAGGAAGACTCAAGACTGGTTAGATTAGGAGTGTGAGCCTAAAATAATATAATTTTCTATTTATTTTACTTTTTATTTTTTTGAGTCTAGCCACAAACTGTATGTAAGTCTGAGCAACCAGGCACACACACACAGAGGGAGAGGATTTTTTAAAAGGAAACAAAAAATGAAATTTTTTTCTCTGTTGATCGTACTATACGACTTTATATTGTACTATACGATCTCATATGGTAAAATGATTTTCTGTAAACATATAGTACTGTATGATTTTTCCCGTATGGTATGATGTGTTACTAATACAAAACCCTAGCTACCAGATTAGTTTAAGTATGTTTTATTAGTCATTTGAACTGTATCAAAATATTCATACTGTACAATTTTATTTGAATACTTACTTAAATTAACCCATAATTAGTGTTAAGATAGTTACTATTTGCATGCTTTATATTTTTGCAACTTGTATAGTTTTGATGATTCCAAACATTATTGTTCAAATGTGTAGTTATCTCCTAACAATTTTAGAAGATTTGTATTTGCTCTTGTGTGTACTAACATTTCAGGAAAATTGAACTCCAGACTACGAAGTTTTCAAATCAAATTCAGCATGAGATACTTTGGGAAATTTGAAGCTTGTATTTTTCTTTGAAATAAAATTGAAAGGGAGTTATTTTAATTTGAGTGAATACACACACACATAAGGAGATCATATTAAATTTATACTGATCGTACAGGACGATATCCGTTCGTACGGGACGATCAGACAGTTATCTCCTATTAAGCACATGGAACGAATATGAACTTGCTTAAAAATTTTTCTAAGTCCTATTCGTCCAGGACTAAATTAATTATCGTCCAAGATGATCTCTTCTCTGTAAGATTTTTGTCCAGATGAAATTAAATTATCGTTCATGGCGATTGGTCCTCTGTAAAATTTTCGTCCAGACGAAATTAAATATCGTCCAGGACGATCTGGTCTCTATAAAATTTTCGTCCAAATGAAATAAAATTATCGTACATGACGAATGGTCCTCTGTAAAATTTTCATCCAGACGAAATT
>NW_021318881.1:329955-341310 GCF_001605985.2 Dendrobium catenatum
CACTTTTCCCAACAGCAGCGTCGGACGAAAAGCGCTCCGCGGCCTCCAAAACCAGGTTTCTCCTCTTTTCCCTTCTCTTTCTCTCTCCTAAAATCAGATATTTTTTATTTAAAAATGATTTTCTCTCTCATCAAAACGACTTGATTTCTTTAAATCATTAAGCTGATCGGCCCGGCCGATCGCCAAATCATCCCGGGACGATCAGACCAAAAATATCGTCCTGGACGGTTCCCAGAACTATCTTCAGGCCGATATTTTCTACAGTGCCGATCGGCCTGGACGATCTCAAATCGTCCTGGACGATCCTGAGAGGAAAATCCAAATCAGAGAGGAACAGTAAGGGAACGAGGTCTCACTGATTTTGATCCAAATATGTATGGATTAAAACTCCTTTGTCCCAGGTCTAAAGAATGGGCTCCATTTTGTAAGATGAAATGTTTTCCTACAAAAAACTCTAGGCCACCCAACCAAGCAAGCTTATAATTTTCCACAACCAAAACTTTTAGGAGGAAAAAGCCCTAATTCAACGAGGGGTTGTTCAAAGTACTTTTTAAAGGATAAACCTTACACATCTCTAAGAGGAATGCTTCATAGAAGGGCCTTAGACCAATTGTATAGCTGACAAGAGAAAGGCCCCATTCCTTGGAAGCGTCCTTAACCAGGAAGTCACCAATGCAAGCAACCTTCTCCTGAGGAGGATGGAAGGTGAGGGGTGATTCTTCGACGGTGGAGCTACATTTGGAAAGGATCATAACCAAGTTAAGGGAGAAAGCCCGCAAAGGGGGTGAGAGATTGTGCAAAAGAGAGGTGGAGTTAAGGTTAGGGAAATCAGTAGGCGAAAGACATGGAGAGAGGGTAAAAGGGAGAGGAGGAGAAGGGGAGGAAACCCCCATAAGGGGAGGCAATGTACAATGACTAGGGTTACGAAGCAAACCCTAGCAGAGTAGCACATAAAGGAGTGATTTCACTACCTTATATTTTTTCCCTTCATGTATATCTATCTCTCCCACTTTTCTCTCAAATTGTGGCATTTGTTTCTTATATCTCCCTCTCACTTTCACATGCACAATGACTATTTTTTGTCTTTTCTTCATAATGCATTTAATGTGAAATACTTTACTGCTTTTTAATTTTAAATTTTATTATAAATTCTTAATTAACAAATATTTTTATGATATCTCAAAACACTATCTTTTTTCAATGTTGAATGAGTGTATTTTGTTTTTCCTCATCTCTTTTACGAAGAAACTTTATATTATTAGAGCCAATATTATATCATAGTCATTTATCATACCAAGAGTAAGATTCTTTAAATATTTTTGCCCCATGGAAAAAATATTCAGGCTCCACTAGTGCTTGAGGCTCGAGCTCCAGCTCACTGGATCCCTGGCAAGGAAAAAATTCTTTTGGCAAGGAGTTATAGCAGAGAGAGTACATGGCTCTTTGTGTGGAGGTTGAAGGAAAAGCTGCTCACTAAACTCTAGATTATCTTGGTTTAGTTATTTGTTTGTGGTGACTGTGGACCTCAACCACGGTATGTCTACCTCCTTTTTTATCAAGGGTTTGAGAGGATTGTTCTTAGTTTATCGGTGATACAAAATTGATATAAATTTTCTATTGTTTCTTGTTTGATAGCTTGTTCCTGATTTTGTTTGAAGACAAAATCATTAATTTTAAGAAGATTATCTTATTAGATTTAAATGAAAATTTTACTTTTAATAGAATACAATAGAGAAATAAATTCATCTAGCTAACCTCATATAGTGGGATAAAAATATATTATTATTATTGTTGGATGACTATGATACCCCAAGAGGGTAGGCGAATTGGGTTTTAAAATTTTTTTTATTTAAAATGTAATTAAAATAATTTAGATGCTATTTTGCTAGAAAATAAACACAAAAATTTCTATGTAAATGATAAATAAAAATAGAAGCAAGAAAAGAAAATAACTTAAATAATGTTTTTACGTGGTTTGACCCGTATTCTAACCCGACCTACATCTACGCTAGACAACTCTCCGGCTAGCTCAAATCAACTAATCTCATGTTTGCCTTGCAAATCTCACTTCTTTAAACCAAAAAAATCATTTACAACCTGAGTACTCTCTTATATGGACAAGTACAGGCCAATCTAATTTCAATTTAAATTTCTTTAAGCCAAAAGGCTTAGATTAAGAAAAGATAAATACAATTTTATGTTAAAAAACATAAGCTCAAATTATATTGCAATAAAAAAAAAAAAAATTGATTTATATCTCCTCACTAATTACAAATGGAATATTAAATTTGCTCACTTTAGGATAAATTTATATCTTGATTTTAGTATGAATAATATTTTAAATAAAAATATTTTTCATACTAATTTATACTATAAACTCCTTAAATCATATAAGATAGCTATATTAAGTAAGTAAAAATGTTCATATAATAATTGTAAAAGTTTATTTTATTTAGATGGTAGATCTATATATGCTTAAAAAAAAGATTTGCTTGTTGGTTTTATAGATGAAAGAGATTTAACCATAAAAAATTAAATCTAAGATTATTAACTAGTATTACACCAAATAATAAATATTTTTAAGAAATATGAAAGGTGAATACAAAAATTACAACAAAGAAACTTTGGAGAACGAAGAAACAAACTCATGAATTTTCTTAGTTTCTCAGTTGAATGTGTTGAAGTTTTTGAACCAAGAATTTGATCTAGTAAATGTAAAGAGCTTTTGAATTGAATATCAAAGTTTCTCATCTCAAGATTTATAATATAAGGAAGAAAAGCGGAATGGAGAAAATGTTGGAGTTTCTTCTTTTTAACAGCCCTCACAATAAGACAAAGAGGGGCATTTAACAGAAAAGGGTAAGTAATACCAACTTTGAATAAAATTAATAATCTAATATAATTTTATCAATTAATAATATAATATTTGTTAAAAACAAAATCATTTATTTTAAATAAATATGTTTCAAATGGCTATAATATAACTAGTCAATTGGAAAAATCAAAAAGTCTTAATATACATAAAAAATAAAACAAAAATGGCTACCCAGCATTAATATTAAAATAAGATAATATTTGGAAAATTTATATAAATTCAATTTAGCTCTGAAGTGGGTCATGTAACCTATCAATATTTATCTACAAAATCCAAGGCATATAATGAAATAAATGTTACTCCATTTTTCTATCAAAATAAAATCATATACAACAAAATAAAAACTTATACATATACTAATTTATTTATAGATATATTAAATATGCATAAAATAATATGATGTAATTTAAAAAAAAAAGTTAATTATATATCAGTAAAATAATGTGAAATAAGTTCAACTCAAAATGAATACCTAATAAAGTTTTTACTCTATAAGCTTATTACTTTTAATGCCCCTAATTAGGTATCTTTTCATATTTGATAAAATTTGCATAATCTATAAAGCATATAAAATTAATTAAAAAAAAGAAATCTTATAGATTTCTAAATCAATCTTATTATCCTCAATTAATAATTTGTAAATTATTTTAAAAAATATTTATATTATGAGCAAATCAAACCATGCAAGTAAATGTCAATAGACCTCTAAAAAATCCTACATTTGTATAAAAACTTTCAAGCTATCCATCTTGGTCCATCTTGAATTTTTTTCAGTTCAAAATTTGATTGAACTTGAATTGTTTAATGTACATCCCATTTAAGCAATTACATGCACATTCATCAAACCATTACACCAAAAATACTTAGCGCACAGATTATAACATTGTAGCATATGTTTGTTATCATCAAAGTCACTAGAATAGATCATGATGTAGACAATATCAATAATCTTCCCCTTTTTTATAATAAAAAACTTATACTTGGCATAATTATAACAAAGGTACAAATTGACCTTATATTATATCTTTTAAGCATTAAAAGAAATACATATGTAATAATTGAGAAATATTTTGAATGTTAATTTACTAAAAAATAATTCTCTCCTTAAATATATGCATATAAAGAAATTATGACAAACATATAATTATTCTACCCCTTTGGCAACATTAAAAAAAATAGCACAAATATATAAGAAATTTAAATATTAGGGTCTTAGATCCCAAGCTTACATCTTAACATGCAAAATGTCTCTTCAAGTAGTGGTTTTGTAATAATATCAGGTTTTTGATAATCTGTGTTTACAAAATTTATTTCCATATCACCCTTATTAACATAATCTCTAAGTGTTTAATTCATGAGTGTTGTATAAAATTTTATTTTAAACTTATATCACTTATGTTATCAAATTTAATAGGAATATTTTTAAACATAATTTACAAATCTTCTAATTATTACTTTAGCCATAGAACTTGAGCAATACATCTACCTATAATAATAAACTCAGCTTCAACATTGGATAATGAAACAAAATTTTGTTTTTTTAGAAGAGCAAGAAATAAGTGATAATCAGAAAAATTGACAGGTTCTAAATGTACTTTTTTAAACAACTTTACAACTAGCATAGTTAGCATTAGAATATGCAACTAAATTACATCATAAATAAATTTTTGGAATATCATAAGCCTAACCTAAGTGTTCCTATCAAATAGTAAAATATTTACTTAAATGTTGTTAACTGTGATTTCTTATGATTAGCTTGAAATCTTGCACACAAACATAGATTAAACTTAGTATCATGCCTCCAGTAGTAAAATACAAAACTGAACCTATCATACTTATATAAAGCTTTTCATCTATTGGTTTTCCTGGTAAGCCTAATTTAAGTCATGTTGATAAGCTTATAAGGGTTTTACTCAATTTAAATCACTTTATATCAAATATTTTTAATAATTCCTTTATATACTTGATTTGACAAATGAATATACCAGGCTTTAGTTGTTTTACTTGAAGTCCTAAGAAAAAGGCAAGTTCTTGCATCATATATATTTTAAATTCCTTTGATATTAATAAGGAAAACTCATAACACAAAATTTCATTTTTACTTTCAAATAAAATATCATCAACATAAATTTGTATAATAATCAATTCATGTCCAATATTTTGTATAAAAGAGTTGTATCTACCTTACCTTTTTTAAAATTAGATTCAAGTAAAAAATTGTTTAACTTATCATACCAAACATATGGAGCTTGTTTTAAATCATATATTGTTTTCTTTAATTTATACACATGATTAGGAAAATTAAGGCTCTCAAAATTTAGTGGTTGTTCTATAATTACATCTTGATCAATATACCCATTCAAAAATGCACTTGTGACATCCATTTCAAAAAGTTTAAAGTGCTTAAAAAAATCAAAGGTAAGGAGTATTCTAATGGCCTCTAATCTTGCTAAAAGTGCAAAATATTCTTCAAAGTCTATTCCTTCTATTTGTGTGTAACCTTATGCAACTAATCTAGCTTTATTTTTAATAATACATCTTGAGTCATCTAGCTTATTTTTATAGACCCAAGTTCTAATTATATTTTGATTATGAGGTCTTGGTACTAACTCCAAAACATCATTTCTTATGAATTGGTTAAGTTTTACTTCCATAGAAATTATCCAAGAATTATCTTGTAAAATTTCATCTTTATTTCTAGGTTCAATTTCTGATAAAAATGCAAAATATTCTACCTCATCCCTATAGTTTCTCCTAATATGAACACCTTGAGAAGGATCACCAATTCTTAATTCTTTTTTATGATTTCTATTATATATTCATTCATTGGATAATGAATCATTCTTCTTTATTCCAAATTTATTTTCTTTATAATCATAATATCATCATCATTCAAATCATTTCTTATAAAATCTATAGGATTTTCATAAAAAATTATATGAATGGATTCTTAAATAATTAATTTTCTCTTATTAAAAACTCTAAAATATTTTCCAATAATTGAATGTCCTAAGTATACCATCATCAGACTGACTATCAAATTTACCTAAAGGATCCTTATCATTATTTAAAATAAAACACTTACATCTAAAAACATGTAAATGATTAATCTTAGGTTTCTTTCTAAAAAAATATTTCATAAGGGGTCTTTTTAAGAATAGATCTTAAATAAACTCTATTTATAATATAACATACAATAATTATTGTTTCTGCCCAAAAATACATTAGAAATTTATATTCATCTAACATTGATCTTGCAAATTCTATCAAAGTATGATTCTTTCTTTCAACTACACCATCTTGTTGAGGATTCTAGGAGCTAAAAAATTATTTCTAACTCTATTTTTATCATAATTATTTTCAAATTCTCCACCATGCTCTATTTGAATTCTATGAATCAAATAACCTTGTTCTCTTTTAATATACTTAGCAAATTTTCTAATATCATCAAATGTATTATTTTTATTTTCTAAGAATTATACCCAAGTTTATTTTGAATAATCATCTATAATAAAAAAATTTATAATACTTACCACCTAAACTAGTTGTGTTAATTGGTCCAAATAAGTCCATGTGTAATAATTCTACAAGTCCACTAATAGAAACTATATTTTTACTCTTAAATGTACTTTTTATATGTTTATCATGAATGCATGCATCATATATAAAATCAAAATGAAAATTAATTTTTGGTAAATAACCTACTAAATCAAGTTTAGAAATTTTATTTAAAGTATGGATATTTTTATGGCAAAGCCTTCTATGCCATAACCCAACATCATCATTTATAGATTTCATCCAAAGTAAATTCAATTTAATATCATTTATATTCTCTAAATCAATTAAATAAGTATTTATATGTATATTTCCAATAGGCAAAATAGTTTCATTATGTTAATAATGCAATGTAAAAGATAGGAAGAAATATTTATACATTTATCACATAATTGACTAATTGATATTAAGGGATGTTTTAAACCAAAAATTATAAAACTTTTTTTTTTTTTGAAATAATAGATTTCTTACATATGGATCTAATTCCAATAATCTTTCTCTTTGCATTATCTCCACATATGGCATATCTTCCCTCACTTGATTTGAATGTAGAGAATTTTACTTTATCGCCCCACATCTGTCTTGAACATCTACTATTTAAGCATCACATTCCTTCATTGATTATACTTTAAAGGCATTCTTACAAAACAAAATAAAATGTTAACTTTTGGAATCTAATTATTTTTTTGTCCACATTCTAAATGAGTACTATGATATATATTATGTATTGTATATAAAGGCTAGCATTTTTTGGTACCAATGTAAAGGTTGATTGTTAAGTATTTTGTGATCTATAAGCATACAAACAAAATAAGATATATATTTTTCTATCACAACAATTACACAAAATAATAGTGTACGCATATGGCTTAGCATGATGTCTTAGTTATATGTAAGAAGAATTTTTATTTGATGTTGTACTTGATGGAACTCTATAATGAACTTGTGATTTCATACATAATTCTAATATTGATTTTAATAAATATTTTCTCTTTCAAGTTTACAAATAAGTAAAGTTCGATCTAATAATGAACTATTTTTATTTTTTAAATCATCACATTCATTTTTAAATCATTAAATTGCATATATAAATTTTTATGCATTTTTTCTAAAACAATATACTTTCTTTTTTATTTTTTATATTCAACAACTAATTCATTAAATGCATCTTCTAATTCTTCATAAGATATATCATTACATACTTCTTGAGAATCACAATCATATTATCGTCCTATCATAAGACAAATGTTTACCTCTTCATTTGATTAGCTTGAATTATCTGAATCTGGGCTGGCCTGTAGAGCCTTTTTCTTCTCTTAAAGTGCTTCTTTTCTTTATTATCACTCTTTCTCTCTACATTTGTCACTTTCTTCTATGAATCAATAAGATATAGACAATATCCTTTAATATGCCCAGGCTTGCTATAATGGTAGTAAATAATTACTTCTCTTGCAGATAATTTCTTAGTTTAAAATTTTTAATTTTAGATTTTTTATACCCTTGATTTTTCTTCCTTAATTAGTAAGCTTATAAGTCTTCTTGAAAGTATGGGCACCTCATTGCTATCTTCATTAGAGAATGAGGAACTAGGCTCATCATTATCATCAACTTGTAAGGCAATAGTTTTGCCTTTCTCTTTCCTAGAGCAGCTTTCCAACTTATCCCTTTCAGCTATAATTTGTTCATATAATATCAATGAACTTAAAAACATTTCAAGTGA
This sequence comes from Dendrobium catenatum, assembly GCF_001605985.2. Lineage (NCBI taxonomy): Eukaryota > Viridiplantae > Streptophyta > Magnoliopsida > Asparagales > Orchidaceae > Dendrobium > Dendrobium catenatum. Next base: position 338,106 of record NW_021318881.1, read on the forward strand.
ATAATTAAATATTTCTTTAACCTCACTAATTTTAGTTACTTTAGCATCCCATTTTTTGGGAAGCCATCTAAGACTTTCATAAATTAAGGTGTCATTTGGTATGGCTTTCTTACTACTTCTTAAAGAAGCTTTTTTGTATAAAAATTAAAACTTTTATACTAGAAAGTTGCTTTAAGAAGCAAAAAAAGTCATCCCAAATGAATCCTAAGTCTTAATTCTTGCATGTTGTTCGAATAAAATGTGTAAATTATTTTCATAAATCTAGTATACATATCAAAGATAGTATTAAAAGGAGATATAAGAAATTATTCATATTTATGAACAAGTATATATATGTGAGAATCTCTAACCTCACTTATACCTTTATAAGATATAATTAATTTATCCTAAATTTATTTTATTGAATTTAACATGGAAATTTGCATGTAATAATCTTGAAGAAGTACATAATACAAAGTATTACACATTCCAGAATTTTACTCATCTAATTCCCTCTCTAATGCAATCCATTCATCAAAAGGTTTTTCAATTTTAATTTCATTATTTTTTGTAGTGGGTTTATAAGTATGTGAAAGTTCGTATAGGTTGTTTGACCTAAAACAATTTTCCCAAGGCTAACTAAGAGGGGGGTGAATTGGTAATTTAAAAAACTTCTTAGTATATTAGAAAATTATTCTTATAATTTTAAGCATAATAAAAGTTTTATCAAACTTAACTTTTCAACCACAAAAATAAAAATATAGAAAAATAAAAAATATGGAAAATAAAAATTAAAAGAACACAGAAATTTATAGTGGTTCAGTCAAACTAGACCTGCATCTACTACATATAGACTCCCTCTTCAAGTATTACACTATTACCAAAGTGACTCTCCTTTTGCTCCCATAGTAAGATGGAGAAGCTTTTACAATTAACCTCTCTTCCAACAATCTCCGGTGCAACAGAATACTGTCATCCTTTCACACCCTCCAAGTATCGCTAGAAAACTATCATACTTTCACACCTCTTGGTATCAATAGAGATCCATCATCCTTACACACCCTCTTGGTGTCCGTAGAGAACCGTCATCCTTTCACATCTTCCCAGTGTTGATAAAGAATCATCATCCTTTCATACCCTCTTGGTGTCGGCAGAGAACCGTCATCCTTTCACACCTTCTCGGTGTAGGCAGAGAATCGAATCTTCTTCAAAGATCTTCTCTCAAGCAAGTTTAAAGAAGTAAGGAAGAGATTTGACACACTTACGAATAGATCCTTATCTTTGAGCAACCTTGTGAACCCTTCATAAGTTCCACTTGCAAGATCTCCTTACATACTCTCAAAACACTCTCCCAAAGTACTCTCACACTTTCTCTCAAAGAAAATACAAAGAATCATTTGTCCACAGTAAGTTTTTAGGACCTTATATATGAAAGATATGAAAAATCGTTCAAAAAACTAAAAATTTCAATTTGATCATCCATGATCATACAGTACGATCACATATCAGACGTCTAATCAGTACAAAATTTGTTGGTATGATCCTGTAAGAACTGATTTCATAATAAGATTGACTTGTGCACGAATTGATATCGTACAGTACGACCAGTTCAAAATTGAACAAATTTGTCCGGTACGATTCTGTACGAACCATTTTTGTACACTAGAAGTCACCTATACGAACCCAATATTATATAATACATTCTATTTTAATCAAATCATGCTTTGTTTGGTATAAAAATGGTCGAGTACATTTAGTAATCTATAAGTCAATTGTACGAACCAAGGTTCATACAGTACGAACAGTTCAAAAAATTCACCTATTTATGTGGATGAAATGAAATGCACCAATTTTGAACACTTGAAGTGATTTGTATGAACCTAAGTTTGTATAGTATGAATAGTTCAAAAAATTCACCTGTTCGTATGGACGAAATGATATGCAGCAATTTCATACTATGTACATCATTTGTACGAAGGTAACTTCATACAATACAAATAGTACTTAAGAAAATTTTCAGGCATGATTCGATTAACTTCTTTATGGAGGAACATTCAGGTTAAATCATCTCATTCAATCAAAAATTATATAGTACGATTAGTTTTAAAAAATTACAAATTTTTACACTCCCTCAGGATGTGTGTGCATGGTTATCCAATTACAATCACACTCTCTCACACTCAAAAAAGATATAAAAAGTATAGACTTCAAATACAATAAACCCTAATCTAATATGTCTTAAAGTCTTTGGCAGTCTGGAGTATGATTTCATTGAAATATTAGTACACACAAAGAACAAAAGAAAAATTTTCAATATATGTTGTGAGAAACAGTAATCAACATAATTAGATTTTGAAATCATCAAAAACACACATGATACAAAAACATAAATATGAAAACTAAGTTGTAACAACATGTGCCACATACGAAAGTCTTGTCCTCTTATGAATGTACTAATTCTTTTTTTCTAAGAATCAAAAGGGTTATTATTTAACAATGGTGGTCAATGAGTGGATTGTCCTTCGGGAAGTGAACCCTTTGAGAAAACTTATCCAATAGTTTATAAATGAATATACTCTAGGATGTTAAGTCAAAATAAAAAGAGCCAAGACTCTGATACTAATTTTTGTATGACTATGGCACCACAAGAGGGTAGGTGAATTAGGTTTTAAAAATTTTTTATTAGAAGAAAGTAATTAAAATAATTTAGATGGTATTTGGTAAGAAATAAACACATAAATTTCTATCTAAATTATAAAAAAATAGATATAAGAAAAGAAAATAACATGCACAATATTTTTACAAAGTTTGGCTCAAATTCCAATCCGGCCTACATCAATGCTAGCCAACTCTTATGTCAGAATATACTAATCCCAGGTTTATCTTGCAAACTTCACTTCTTTAAATAAAAAAAAGTTTTTTACAGCATAAATACTCTCCTACATGGATGACTACAACCCAATATAATCAAAATTTAAATTTTAGTAAGCTAAATGCTTAAATTAAGAAAAAGAAAATTACAATTTAATGTAAAAAATATAAGCTCAAATTATCTTGTAAGAAAAAAGATCAAAATATTTCAAGATGATCTTACAATTTAATTTCAATCTCCTCACTAACTGCAAATAGAATATTAAACTTTCTTACTTTAGGATAGATTTATATATAGATATTATTATGAATAATATTTTAAAGAAAAACATTTCTCTTACTATTTTATACTATG
>NW_021318882.1:0-3634 GCF_001605985.2 Dendrobium catenatum
ACGCGTCAGAAACAACAATAGCCGGTCTAGAAGAATAGCGGCATCTAAGGAGATGGTGCAAAACAGATTGAATATGGTATTAATAGATATAAATATTAAATTTAAAAGAATGTTTTTATAGAAATTAAATAAACATTACATATTTAAAATTGATATATAAAAATTATGATATTGCATGGCTCATAATACATGTTATTGGCGAAATATACTGCTACTTATTTTTCGGAAAAATATGCCCGAAAATTTTTTTATGGAGATTGCTTTGTGTTCATGGATTTCTTGCTCAAATCCACCAATAACAAAATTGATTTGAATAAGATTCAAATAATATTTGAATAAAATTTCAAGCGAGTTTTAGATTAAGATTTTAAAATATTTGAATATGATTCAAACAAAATACAACAAGAGCATTAAGCCTTTATCATACATATGGGGTCGGTTACAGAGAATCTTTTTTTCTCCATTGTGTCTTACTAAGAATCAAATTCTCATATAAATCTAATAAAAATTTCATTTCTAATATTTTTTAAACAAGTCTTTTAAGGTATAACTCTTCATTTCTTAATATAGGTCAGATCTAATGCGTTTATTATAATAAATGAGTCATCGAAATGCTAATGTTTATATGACTAAATCATCTAAGGCGACACTATCTAATCTTATCTGCCACTGGTGCTAATCCAACATTTTCATGAACATATTTGTTTAGCTTTTTGCCTCTAACTATAAAGCTACTCATCTTTGATTATTTTATTATGCAAAGTGCCAAAGGTATTTTGAGCGCCGTGATGCTAAGTCAATATTTAATAAAAAAATATAAAAATTTACTTCAATATTTATTTTTTTATCAAAATTATCCCCCTTAGAGCTGCTAGCTAGAGAGACATGGGGATATCTAGAGAGAGAATGTATAGCTCAAACTGTTTTAGTCCATTTTTTACCGTAGATCCAGTTCATGAAGTTGTTTGAATTGTGGTAGGTTATATTCTACCTATCTTAACTTTTAGTATTATGAAAATTTTTGGATTTTTTTATTAAAATAATAAATTTACAACATAAAAATGCGGATAACTTCACATATGCTAAAATTTCATTATCTAACTTTTGATATATTATTTGTACCAATATTTTGAACTTTTCTATATTTTATTTTAAATTTTTCATTAGGTAGTTGAAACTTTTTATTTTTAGCAATCTAAAAAATGATTCTCATGGCATAAAATAATGTTGTTGTACAATAAAATCATTTTTGATAGTGTTCTCAACAATCCTTGATAATTTGTTACAATTTAGAAAATATGAAATTTCTACCCAGGTCGCTAAGTATTTTGGCTGTCGATATAGCATTATGTAATAACTATGTTATGATTATTGCATTTATTTCATCTGAAAAAAATTTATATATGTGCTTATCTGCTTTAAATATATGATCTATGAGAAGTTTAATGTTGGGAGGAAATTCTATTGTGTTGGATGAACTAGGAGCATAAGGGTCTGATTATATTCTGAAAATAAAAATCTAAATATCTATTATACTAAGCATTTCGTAATTATAAGTGTGATAACTTGAAAATATGAAAAGTGTTAAAAAAACACAATTTCTATTTGAACGAAAGCGCTTAGGTGTTGTGGTTGTGAGCACTGTGGTGTTAAGTTTGAAGAGCATAGCGACACCAGAAAATATTGTTAACACATTTGAGTCTTTGTTTTATAATAATCCTGGATTCGATATGCAGCATTGATATATATATATATATATATATATAGCCATTTCCTCTCACTCTCATGCTGCTTACCCAGGAAGAAATCAAAGGAGAAGAAGGAGAGAGGGGAAGAGGAGGAGAGAGGATTAAGATATTTTAATAAAATAATAATATAATATTAATTTAGTTATTTAATTTAATCAATTTTTTAATTTAAAAAACTATTATATATATATATATATATTATGATAACCTCACGTGATATCCTCAAGATCCACTAATTCAATGATTGGAGTCATAAGGAGTTGGAAACTAATTGAGAGTTATAAGGAGTTGAGGCAATTGTCATGTGATTCAAGGGGAGTTATGAGGAGTGCATTAATTGGGAGTCCTAAGCGGTGATTGACTGAGAGTCATAAGTACAGGAGCAAGATATCCTCATATGAATATATGATAGATTACTGATTACTAATTATTAATATGAATTATTACTGATTATTGATTAATGATTGTTGATTATTATCACAGCTTAATTAATGTATACAAATATGTATTACCATTATTGATTACATAGTTACTAAATAAGGATAATGATTTTATTATCTGCATAATTGATAGACTACGAGAATGATTGAATGGAAGTGATTGATTGATATAATGATTGAGTGATTGATACATGTGACCGGTACATATAGTATATATTAATTCATAATTTTTTTATAAGATTTACGACATACTGTTCGCTTTTGACTTGCATTTATTTCAATAGTAAGATTTTGTTTAATTATTATGCTATGTGCTCATTATGTAGTTTTTAAATATTACAGGAAAAGATAAGGACTCTGTGGCATGAGGTGTTGGATGGTATGCATAATTTTCTTTCTACACTGCTAGTTTAGTTTTCTTTTAGCTCCCTTAATTTATGTATATTCTTTTATAGCCAGTCTGATTATTGTACATTTAGTTTTGGGACTCTCGGATGTAGCACATTAATATTAATTATAGTAATGTGAATTATATTTTCTACCAATTTATATCTCTTCAATGTAATGAATCGGCTATGGATGTCAAACTAATCTGGTTGTAAATGACTATCAATTGTTATTGAAAAATAAGAAAGAAATAAATAAATAAATAAGAAAAAAATATATTCTTTTACTTTAGATCCCGAAGCATGATAATAAGAGCCTATTTTCTGATAAGCTAGCATAGTGAGCTATAAGTGATTGAATTCTGATATTTGCCTCTATTGGGAGGTATAAGGGTTTAAGGAAAATCTATTAATTTCTATTTTGATATAAGAAGTGGATATTTATTTATATTTTGAGCAAAGTCTATTTAACTTATATTATCTATCATCTTTATTTTGTTCAATAGAATAGTATATTCATAACTACTTTTCTATTCATGTATTAAAATCTTGGATAAGTGGGTAAGACCTGTTGAGCTATGTTGACTCACATATATTCTACATTATGTTCAGTTCAGGATAAGGTAAGAAGCCAATTGAGTAGCAGGGGTTACAAGATATGATTGTCTGAGTCTATATAAGTACTCTTCTGGTTTAGTAATTTTGTATAGCCATAAATATTTTTGTTTCATTTTGCCTCAGTCTGGAGCCATGTATTGCATTGTAAAGATTTTATTGTGTATACATTTTGAAGATGAGTGAGAGAAACTTTGTAGATGATTATATTTTTAATTTTTTATTGGAAGTTAAATAGTTTGCTCTATTGTTTTTTAATAATTTAAAAAATAAATAAAAAGGTTTCAAAATATAGCCATTCCCTCTCACTCTCATGCTGCTTACCCAGGAAGAAATCAAAGGAGAAGAAGGAGAGAGGGGAAGAGGAGGAGAGAGATAGGTCTTCAGGTGATTTTTGTCCTCCATTTTTTTATGAATATTATTCTATTTGTTCTAAATAATTATC
>NW_021318882.1:11267-14304 GCF_001605985.2 Dendrobium catenatum
GTATATCTCATCTAAAATCCCCATCTCACCTCTCAGTCCTCAGCCTCACATTGGGGGGCTCTTTTAAATATAATATTTGGGTTCGACATCAGATATAGCGCTAGCGTTGCCGAGATCTTCTCAAAAAATATTTAATCAATCACTCAAAGACCAAAAAAGCCTATCCAAAATGTCCTGCAAGACGGGGCATTTAAATATTCATTTGGGCTCAAATCGTGTTGAAACACGCAGCGTGGGCCAAGATCCCCAAATGAATATTTATAAATATATTATATTCCAACACGTATACATTCACACCTGCTGAGAGCCTCCGTGCGGAGACCTCTCGAGGAAGGCTTTGGTTATAAAATATTTATCTTGTATACGCAACGCGCGTTCAAGTCGACACCTCTGTCGCTCTCGAGTTCTACAACTCAAGAACGACTTCCAACTAGCAAAGTAAACACTGCATCAACCATGTGCCCCAGAGGCAATTACGCTTCAACATGACAAAGTATCTAATAAAAACATCTATCTGTCGAATAGCATGTGCCGTATATTCTTTGCGAGCCAAAGAATACAAATATCCTTGGTAATCTCTCACAGCAAATCGATATCACAGAAGACATCATGCAGCTCTAGCATGGCTCTTCTCAAACGGACCTATAGAGACACCCCCGCCGCTTACAACCCCTTACAAATCACCTAACAATCCGCCTTCACCAAACACATTACACACCAAGAACTCACAAGAGTAGATGTCTAATGATGAGTATCCATTTGTACGCTAACAATTCTTTGCACAGCTGAAGACACTTTATACATCCATTTCCTGAACAAAACTTCAAACACAAATTAGCTAGCCGAAAGAAGCTTCACAATGATTTCCGTACAGCTCATGCTATGCAGGCTTAAGGTTCGACAAGCCTCATGGCATAATATGTAAGCACACGCGGAGAATCGAGGGTCGGAAGTCAACACGCCCAACAAATGCGCCCGGACCGTTACCGATGGCAGACTGCACCACCACACCAAGCCCATAAGAAAGGCCCGTAAGTAAGCGGAACCCCCAGACTGTGGCCTGCGGGCGGGATAATTCGTCATACCCGTCGTAGGAGACTGTAAGGAAGTACGAGGGCAAATTTGAACTCGACAGTTCATAAGTGATCGTAGTTAACAAAATTCTCCCAAATGAACTGGAGAATTAAAATTCTAGTGGAAGGAAAAGTCTCGAAGCAACACCTAATGTTCCTAGGACTCTAAAATCTGCAACCACCAAAGGATGACTCAAAATCTTAACAACTTCAGCAAAATCAGCATTGGGAAGTGCAATTCGCATAGCTCAAAAGTCTGAAGCCTGAATGGGTGTAAGAGGTCAGACCAACAAGCCCAAAATATGGCCGGATCGCTGGCAGGCTCCAGATACATCAACAAGACCATAAGAAGCGTAGTAGAGGAACCCTCATGCTCAGCAACAGAGGACAAAGAGCTTCTAAAATTCTAGCTCTCCCGATCTAATGAACTCAATATTTCGATTAAAGTCTCCTCACGTGTTAAAGATCAAGATAAAATACGCTACGGTTCGGTATTATCAACTGAATCCAGGACCTGCAAATCCCTTCAAAGCAATATCCGTAAAGCATAAAGCAAAGGATCGAAGGAATTTTTTCTTCACACAGTCCGTCAAGCACAAAGCAAAGGACGAAGAATTATCCCCAAAGTTTCGTGAAAAAGCCTAAGGCTGAACTAAGTGGACTTAATGTCATCAACAAGTCCGCTATGCACAAAGCCCTGGACCGATGACTTTTCGCTATCGACCTAATACAAACCTAAGGGTTTAGGTTCGTCCGCATCTACTCCTTCAATAAACCCACTTACCGCCAAGCAAGAAGCATAGGGCCGAGACGCGTAAAAATTCACGCAACAAGTCAAGTAAAGACAAATCAGGATCGATTCTCCATCATGTCCGTAGCACAAAGCACAGGGCAAAAGAATTAATTCTCAACCGATTTATTGATACATCGAATGAGATCTATTGAGAAAGTAAAATTTTAGTGTGACATCCAAGTAAACTTTGGAGATCCACTAAATATGAAAACCTAGTGTGACATCTAGAACAATTCTAGAGATCCACAGGGTCAAACAGCTTAAACAACAATGAATTCGCTTGGGCGCGTAACACAATTTGTTGGGGGCATTTGTTGACCTCCATGTAATTAAACCAAAAGAGAAAGAAAAATAGAAATCCCTTGTACATAATCCTCTGCTCTGTCGAGACGCCAAGTATCCCACGCAAAATCTCGCAAATCCCGCTACTAGCTACAGGCTAATTTCTCTGTAAACGGCGCTGAACCAGTCCAGGTATCCCGTGCGGCACGTCCCGTTCCTTGGCATATCCTGCGACAGACCTCGATCCCAGCTCCCTCAGCGTCGTTAATAACCCCCACCCCCGTTAAATACCGAACGAAGCCAAGGCTCTCGGACGACCTGCTCCCACGACGCTCTCCCACGCGACCGAGCTCCAATCGCTACTTCCTCTCCGATCCCGACCACAAGCCACGAGCGTTTCTTCCCACACGACTCCATCTCTCTTTCCCCTCTCTGTCCGAGCAAAAGCTCAAGCCGAACTCCTCCTCCCGACCTCCTTGCTTCTCCGACGCCTCCACCGAGAGAGAGAGAGAGAGAGAGAGAGAGAGAGAGAGAGAGAGAGAGAGGAAGGAAGCTCTCATACCTTGTATCCATCTACCCAATCCCTCTCTTCCTTAGCCGCAAACTCCACCCCGATTTCCTCTGTCCTTGCCGCAAGAAGACCCAGCTCCGATCTCCTCTGCCCGACGCCTCCAAGCCCTAGCCGCCTCCTCCTCCGACGTTATCTCCTTGCCCGATCGGCTGTCACGACATTTTGGTCGGGACGCAAGAACAGGAGCTCGCCGCCAGTGAAGGTAACTTTCTCCCTTGCTCTTCTTCGGCCAAGTCCCGTATGTTAGCCGAACCAGAGAATGGGGGGGGGTTTAATTTTTTTTTTTATTATTTTTTATTAATTATTTAAGTATGTTAT
>NW_021318883.1:0-3028 GCF_001605985.2 Dendrobium catenatum
TGAGAGCATGTGATTGTAATTGAGTAATCATGTACATACACACTAGGGGAGTGAGTCAAAACTTAAAATTTTAAGATTAATCATACTGTACAATTTCCAATCGTACTGAAAGATTTATCATGATATTTTCTCAAAAATGAAGTTAATCGAATCATATCTTGTAATTTTTGAACTATTCATATTTACGAAGTTTGTTCATATAGATGACTCATAGAGACTCAATTAATTTTATACTGTTTGTACTATATGATGTAAGTTCGTACAGAAGATTAACAAAGTATGAAATCAAGTGCATACCAATTCATCCCAAATGAATTGATTTATTTTTATATTATTTGTATTGTATGATATCAGTCGTATAGATGACTAATAGAGTACGAAATAGGGTCGTATATATTTATATCAAATGAAGTATGATTTATGTTAACTATTCATACTATACAATATCAATTCATACAAACAACTAACAATGTATGAAATAAGGTTCGTACAGGATCATACCAAATGAATAGGTTCTATTTTGAATTGTTCATACATTATAATGTAAGTTCATACAAATGACTGATAGAGTATGAAATAAGGTTCGTAAAGGATCATACATGGATTTTTGATCTATTCTTATAGATTATCCTTGAACATAATGTATGATGTTAAGTCGGTTGACTTGTAATTTTCAGTTTTATGGATGATTTTTCTTGTGTTTCATAAATAAGAGTCCTAAAAACTGACACTCAATACCTTTGTGACAATTTTCTCTTGAGAGTGGCTATTGAGTGTGAGTATTAATTTGGGAGAGATTATGAGAGTGAAGAGTGAAAAATCAAGTGAGGGGAAGGTGTGATGGATTCACAAGGTTGCCCAAAGTGAGAATCTATTTTTCTTCTTCAAATTTATGCCCATCTCCTCTAGAGGCTTTTAAGATAAGATCTTCAATATTGTGTCATAGTACTCTGCCATCACCAGGAGGGTGAGAAAGGATGTTGGTAATCTATCATCACTAGGAAGGTGAGAAAGGATGTCAGTACTCTTCCATCACTAAGAGGATGAGAAAGGATGTCAGTACTATTTTGTCATTAGAAAGGAGAGTCACTTTGAATTAGTGCAATACCTAGAGAAGGAGTCTCCATGGAGTGGACGTAGGTCTAGTTTTGACTAAACCACTATAAATTTTGTATTCTTTTGTTCACTTTTATTTTTCAGTATTTTTTATTTTTTTGCGCTTTAAAATTTTGTGGTTGAAAATTTTATTGTGATAATCAGTTTATTACATAACTGTATATTTTAGGATTATTGTTTAAACTTTCTAAATTTGGTTTTTGAAAATCCAAAACAATTTTAAAATTCCCAATTCACCCTCCTCTTGGTTAGCCTTGGGACAGTTCAATAAGGTCTAATAACCTACTCGAACTTTCATCATTGGCATTAAATATCGGCAACCACCACAATTTTAATTTATTAAATGAGGAAATGATACGTGGCTGGCTATCTCCACTGCCGATGTTATAATTAATAAAATTTTGTTTTAATTATTTTAAAACAAATTAAACTTCAAAAATTCACATAAAATAAAATACTTAACCAATTTCATGAATAACCCCACATTTTCTTCATAAATAACCCATCATTTAATTATAATTTTTATAATTTTGAATATCATACATATTATATTTATATTGGTGCACTTAGGCTCTTTAAGGACTACATTAGAAGAATTTGGATATTGTTTTACTACTGTACTTTTATATTTATATACTAATGCTTTTCTTTCGACGCTTTATATTTCTTGCCAGGGTCATTAGAATGTACCTAGGGAATGTGATGTACAAGTACAAGAGTCTCTTAAAAGTATATTTGTATGTAGATCGAGTTGTGCAGTATTTATAGTTTTAAAGAATCATATATACCTTCATACATATATACAAGCGGGGCTCCAAAAGATGATATCGCTTCCTTTGGGGGACAACCTCTTTTGGAATTCCATAGAAGACTTGGAGCTCAAAGACAACTAAGCAGATGTATCTAATGCTACATATATGGTAGGCGTAGAATCCATGTTTATTATGGTGGTGCCTGGCCATGTTTTATTTCCTACAAAATTAGAGTCTTTTGTAAATCTTCAAATCAATAAAGTAATAAAATTCATTTTTATGTATGTATATCACTCTTTTATTTGCATTTCATATATGCATTGCATCATATTGGTGGTAGATTATATTAGTGGATAGAATTTTTTGAAGTTTTCCTTGGTGTACTTGTTTTGAACTTTATAGGAACACATATATTAATTCTAGGAAGATACATTACTGGTATTGTATACATTAACACAATTACGTTGACATACATACGTATATACATTTTATTTTCTATAATATACAATAGCCCATCATACAAGCCTACAGCAAGATAGTGGGGTTCTCTTGCACCCAAAGGATGTTGCATTATTCCTGTTGGTATATGACAGTTACACTGCTAAAATTTCTTCAAAATTTTGGTGGTTAAAAATTTTAGTTAGGTTAATTAATTAAGATGAGAGTTTGAGTTATTAGTGAGTCTTCATGATAGTTTCACTTGAACTTAAAGTGAAGATTCATCTTGAGTCACTAATTTAGGTCTGATTTACTCCTTTAAACTCTTAGGATAGAGCTATCTTTATCATATATTACATCTAGGAGGATTGATTATGGAATAGGTTATTAGTTGGTTGCTCATTCCAAGTAGGTATAAGCTCGATTTATTTACACACCTCATATCCCAATAAATAAGATATTTATACATATATCAAATATAAATGTATTTCCTACAAAATTTAATAATATTTTGAAAGAGATGATTAGTTTTTTTTTTAATATAAGGCAACTTTCTTATATAAATGATTATATTATAAGTTTAGGTCTAATATCCACTGTAATTAAACATTTTCTCTTTGGAAATGTAATTGATTGTAGTGGCTTGCCTCTGTTGGATCCCAAGATCCTAGTATTAAATAAACCTATTAAGAGAGTTGCTATTTTTCATGTTTTACATTCTT
>NW_021318883.1:3128-15929 GCF_001605985.2 Dendrobium catenatum
ATTGGGCTATCTTGTTCACTTTCTTCCATATTCATACTTTTAAAGATTGTAAGTCACGCATATTTAGAGATTTATACCCAAGATTTCATCAATCTAAGAATTTTTTTTTTTTATTATTCTTATTTTGACATCATGGGACTCCCTCTAGACAATGTAATAAATGGTTGATGATAAAGCATCTCATTATTGGGTTGGGTTGAGTGTATTTAAACTTAAGTGATTTTATGCTTGATAACCTAAGATGTCACCCTAAATTGATAAAATCCTCACTCACCTTTTCATGAATTTCTTACTTATATATGTCACCCTTTTAAGCCCATTCACTCTAGTTGATTTTAGGTAATTTATTGATTTTTATTACATAGGATTTTCAATGTAGAGAGATAGTTGTCTCACTTAGTTAAGGTGATTCACCCTTTACCGTATGAACTACTTATCTTAAAGGATAAATTGTCCTATTAGGATGATTATCCTTAAGTAATATTCCATTCTTGATGCTAATTCAATCAAATAAAAATATAAACATGTTATCAAAGGTATCTTTTAGAAGTGTTCTTGATTGTAATAAATCTTAAAGGAAGTGTTCCCTTTGGAAAAATAATTTACCCTTATTATTTTCTTGATTTTAACTTGATTGAATTTAATGATATGAATTTTCTTAAGCATTTTTTTATTTTTGAAATAAGATATGTTAGTCCTAGCTCATTGGATCCATTCACTTTTATTTTCTTATAAAATCTTATATATAAGAAGAACACCCTTACATCAATTGAAGGTTTTCTTGAAGATGTGCCACATTCTGATTGACACAAGCAAAATACATTTATATGCTCTTTCTTGATTTAGAAGAGAGAATGTGTGTCAACCAAAGAAATTCTAATCTAGTTGAAGTCTTTCTTGCTACTTTTAGTAGGGAGATGTGTTATCTAGAGCAAGCCATCACCATGGAAGTCACATGGGGGAACAAATACACATATGAGACTAAGAAAATTAGTTTTCATGTTATCTTAGCTCTTCCTTCCAATAACCACATCTTTGACTAATAACTTCACAATTCTTCAAAAACCTTCATCTTAACCTAGTACCTTGTAGTCACATTCTTTGATGTTATGGGAGTCATCATTATTTATAAGGACTTAATCCCGACATAAAAAATTTATGTTACTATATTGATTGAGGACATTAAATCCAAGAATAGGCATAAACAATACTTCATTAAGTTCAAATTAAAAAAAAAAAAAAAAGTTCAAATAAAAAAAAAAAAAAAAATACTTCATTAAGGTTCATTAAGGTAGCTACCTCCAGCAAGGAACTTGATGAGAAGAAGTTATGCAATAGTTTCCTCTATAAAGGTTTTTTTTTTTTTTTTTTTTTGCTAGTTTATTTCCTTTTTATGAGATAAAATTTTGTCTTTTCATGAGATCCTTTTAAGATTCCTTAGGCAGATCTACGCATCACTAGCAATTATTTTGATGTCAACCTTGAAAGACCACTAATTAAATAAATGAGAAAGAAATTTCTAATATGAGATCAAGTCAATAATCAAACCAAAAATAGATAAGCTTCACGAGCATAACTCAATTAGAAATTCTTGTATGTGAAGTGGATTTTTAGCATTATTAAGGACAAGAAGGCCAACAAGGGTTGGAGCATGCATGTCAACTTTAAGAAGATTAATGACACTCACTCCAAAGAATCTTTACCTTTAACTAAAAAATTGACACCATGGGGGATAGCATTATTAGGTTCTCATGATTAAGCTTTCTTAATGTCTTTCAAGATATAACCGAGTCATGATACACCTTAGAGATAAGGAAAAGACTAACTTCATAACATATGAAGGAACATTTTGTTACAATGTCATGCCTTTTAGCCTTCGTAATGCTATAAAAATCAACCAAATTCTAATGGATAAGATCTAATGGTTCCCAAAGGGAAGGGATCTTAAATTCTAAGTAAATGATGTCTTGGTTAAGAGCAAGAGTGATGAAAAATATCTCTTTGACTTCATCAAAATATTTTATTCGCTTTAAAAGTATTAATAAAGCTTATGCTTGTTTAGGACTTGAGAAGGAACATTTTTAGGTTATTTAATCTCAGCTATAGGAGTGAAGGCCAGCCTTGACAATATCAAAGAAGCTTGGAGATTACCTCTACAAAATTTAATGGATAGGTCAAAAAGCTAGTTGGTAAGCTCAATATCTTGAGCTAATTCATCCCCATGTCAGGAGAAAAACATGCACCAATTTTTATAGCTCTTTATTAGTATAACCAATTTATATAGGATGATGATTACAAGAAAGCATTCTAACAACTAAGGAAATACCTAACACCTACTTGGTTTTAAGTAGCCTAAGGTCCAGCAAAATTTCTTCAATTTAGAGTTGACATTATGCAAGGAGTTAATACCTCAATATCGTAGTAAGAATCTCATCAGTTATAATGCCAATAATGGGGACCATCTTAAGTTATCCATAGTGTATTGCCATTAATAAAGGTTAAGCAGAGGATCATCATCAATCCATATGTTTGTCCTATTGAATAATTTTAACTACTACTACTAGTGTCTCATTCAATCTTTTCTTAAACTATGAGGTGTAGATTCCTATTGAGATCTATTATTAAAAAATCCTTATTCATAAAACCATTACTTTACCTTTAGAGTAAGTATTTGATTGGATAGATGGTAATGAAAGATAGCTAAGTGTAGTGTAGCCTTAACTTACTCAAATAGAAGAGAGAGATATAGATCTATGTAGAATCAAGGTGCTCGGGGTTTGAGCCATGATTTTAATCCTTCATAAGTATCATCCATGAGAATAAAATCATGGTGATCTCATCCTTAAGAAGATTCAAGTCCTAAGAGAAACACTCTGATATAAGGAAGTTCTTAACTAACTAGGAAGAATCATACATTATCAAGGACAATATCAGGAGAATCTACAAGCTATAGACTAGTGATAGACATATTATCCCTCTAACATGGCACTTTAATAACTAAAACTAAACCATTATCTGGTTCTATGAATGGGAGTAGCCTACCCAGTGGAAAGCATAATCATCCTTGATCATTTGTGAGACAAGTATAGAGGATTGATTGAGAAAAATTCAAATCAAACTATACTAATTGACTTTTTATTATAAATCATTTAAAATGCTTCTTTAATTCATTCTATTATTGCACCACAATATAGAAATGAAATTTTGTCTTGATATTTCATCTCAAATCACTTATCTTGATAATTTTCCTAACCTCAAGAAGATTAAATTTTAATGTGCAAGAACCTTAGATCTCCAACCTTATATATAAAAGGCTAATAATTTTAATGCTTTTAAAAGCCTTATTTATCTAGTAAGTGCATGCTTTATGTAGATATGGAGGTGGGCTACCCATGACAACATAAAGATGACAAAAATAAAGAAGACGATAAGTTTATTCAAGATAATAATAATTGAATGTAATGATAGTTTTGAAGGGAACTCACTACCTAGGGGGAGAAAGCCGCCAAGCTAACTTTTCATTACACATAAGCAACACCTTATATTGTTTCAACCCAGCATGATTTTTTAATACAAATCATTACTTACTTATAACCATAAAAATAAACATTATTACATAATTTCATGGAAGAAAAGGAAGGTATAATATCTTCAAGATTTGACATAATTGATTACTATCTTGCTTAATTGAAGATATCCTTGATTATAAGCATCCAAAAATTTCCTCACACTCAAAACTTAATGGAAGGTGGGGAGAGAGAGGAGGATAACTCATTCATGTTTTTTTTTTTTTGTTTTCCTTAAAATTTTGGCATCCCCTATTAGAAAGAGAATATATTCTAATAATCATTTTTATGATGATAATATCTTTCTTGATTGCTAGACCCTTAATTGAAGCTATTGATGCATGGCACAATCTTCTCATTAAAAAACTTATTTTTACATATTTGAATAATAATTATAACTAAATTCTTTCAAATTAAAGTGATATATAATGGCAATCAACTTCTTCCAAATGATAATAACAGCATATTAACTTCCAAAATATAAAACATTCTATAAAGTAATGATGATTATATTCTTTTGAAAAATTGTGATGATGATAATATTCATCAATTTTTTTTTTTTTTAATTTTGTTCATAATGATCAACTCCTTGGATGTTGATGACTCCACTTGAAAGATACTTCAAAATCTTATCATACTGATAAATCCGATTCCTACCTATATATCTATTTCTTATAAGAGCCTTTTTGTTCTACATTATATTTCACTCAACTTCAAGGAATTATGTCCTCAATTAAAATGCTTGTTGTATGTTGACCTAACTTGCTTATATAATAAAGGGAAAGATAAAAATGGTAGAAAAAATATGTAACAATCATGAAAGCAAAAGTAAGAAAGCAAAGAAATTAAAAGAAAATTAAGATAATAAAGATAACAACCCATAACTAAACACAAAGAAATCAAGTTATTCATCCGAGCCAATTTTTAAGAAGGGTTAAAACTCACTAAAAAAATCAATACTAGATTACTACCAAGCCCTACAATTTTTATGGGATTAAAAAAAAAGACGATAAAATAATTTCTTTTAATTCAAAGGAAACTCTGAACATGGTACAAGAAAGATAAACTCACTTTCCAAGCAATTTTCCAAAGAAAGTTGACGCTCACTAATTAAGAATCAACATAAGATATGCATCAAGCCTTCTAACTCTTTGTAGGATTAATGGTAACAAAGTCTTGCAAATTTTAATGAGAAAGAGGGATGAGGGGGACTTGAAAGCACAACTATTTACCTCATCATATATTCTAAGAAAAATGGCAAAGGCATTAATAAACTTTACTTCACATATAATAGTTGACGATGCTTCTAGCTTTAATATCAAATGATATAGATGGAAGTGGCAGAACAATAACAAGATACATAAGACATGAATAATGATGATAATATTATTAAAGAAATTTTCAGGGAAACAAAAAAGTTTTGAAGGGAACTCTTGAATGAACTATAAAAGAAAAAAGTTGTCAAGCTTCATATTTTTTTTACATGCTAGCAATACCTTACATAATTTCAACCCAACTTTATTTTTCTAATGCAAATCCTTTAATATTTATAAACATATAAATAAATATTATTGTATAAACTCTTGAATGAAAAAGGAAGGTCTAATATCTTTAAGATTTAATTGTATTATCATCTTCTTTAATTAATTGAAGAGATCCTTGGTTATAAAGTATAAATAACTTTCTTCCATGTATTGGAACCTTATTGGAAGGTGGGGAGAGATCGGTAGATGTCCCTTGCATGATTTCTTGCTTAAAATTTTGATCCACATATGAAAAAAGAAAAGATACCTATAATTATTTTTATAAATATTTTCTTCATTGCTCCACCCTTGATTGAAGGTGATAATGGCACGATCTATCTATAAAAGATATGATTTTTTTTCATAAGAATATAAAGGAAGTCGGATTCTTTACAAATTTACTTGATAATCAGTATGGTAATCAAATTCTTTCAAAATGATAATAAAAGTTTAACGGGAGTGGGGAGATTGGAAAAGATGTCTCATGCATCTTATAATAATTTTTTTTATGATATCAATATCTTCCTTGATTGCTCTAAAGGTGTTAATGGCATAATCTTTCCATAAAAGAAATGATATTACTTTTAAATTTTGAATAATAATATTGAAGTTGAATTCATTTCAAATTTAAGTAATAATCATGATAATAATCAACTTCTTCCAAAATGATATTAATAATATAGCAATTTCTAAGAAAATAAAAGCTTTTATGAATTGATGATGATTGTATTCTTTCAAAAAAGGATGGTGAAGATAATGTGCATCTTATTTTTATATTTACATCATGATGATCAACTCTTTGCATAATGATGACTCTAGTCTAAAGGTATTTCAAAATCATATAAAATTAATATATCTGAATCATCACTATAAATAATTGAATTTTATCAAAGCATTCTTATTTTGCCTATAAATCTTATTTGTCTATCTCATAACTATCAGGACTAATAATATTATAATACTAGAAAAAGACCTTAACTCTCTCAAACTCTTGCTAAAATGTTTCGATCATATGCCAATATAGATTATCTTCTAAATTGAAAGAATTACTTCTTTTTATTCTTTAATTAATCTACTAGAGCCTGTATAAAATCATTAGCAAAGATTAGTCCAACGGATGCAAGTCTATAAATCATATATACATCAAAATCTTCCACTATATTCATTCCAAATCTATTTACAATAGTCAGGTAAACACTTATAATCGATCTATCTCAAAATGCTCCTAACTGCAAAAGAATAAAAAAAATGAAATCAAAAGAACTTAAAGATACTGATAGCCTCACTCTAGAGAGTACTGACTCTTTCCTAAACTTAAATCAATCAAATCCATATAATGAGCACACAACCCAATAACCAATCAAAACCCACCACTACATTCAATGCAAGGTCTCAAGAATTAATATGAATGCTTATTTCAATCAATATAAAATAAGTGATCATCGATATGAAATCAATGATCAATGTCAATTCATCAACAAAATCAATATGATCAATGAAACAAAAGTATCTCAAAGCAAAAAAATCCATCATAAATTCAATAAAAGTCTATAAAGAAATGTTAGGTATAAACATATGTCAATTAACTACAATCTTGAATGTGATTATGAATAGCAAGGTAAGACATATATTCAGCTTTAATTTGGTGTTTTCATTCTGTCATATGTCATCCATAAATCTTATGAATTATGAATTGTATTATGATTTCATCATCATTGTATCATCAATATAAGTGACTTTCAATAATTTATAAAGAGTCATCACCCTGTCTGTTCATGTAATTCAGTCAATCAATTGCAGGCTAACATCTAAGATTATACCACAAATATTTTTATTTTAAGGAAAAGTTTGTCAGCCCACTCTCTTTCATAGGGTATTATATTTTAAGAGTAACTCCTATTAATTATAGTGTTAATAATTAGCCTTCTTTGCTTATATGCAAGTGTTACATTTATTTCATAACCATCATGACATTTTTCTACATAATATAGGTCGATAAAATGTATAAAATGCACTCATCTAGAAAATGGAAAATCTAAAGTCGAAATACCCTAATTAAATCGATACACCAATAAAATTTAATAATATTACAGTCAAAATGCTCATAAAATTTATATCTATTGTATACAAAAAGTTACATGATGAAAGTGCAGTAAATCAGATGAAAATACATTTTTATCGATTTGAAAAACGTTAAATTCATCAAACTCAAAACCATTGAAAACCAAAGTAGGATTCATGTTACCTACCATGAGTAGGAAAAATCTCAGAGCCTAATCGTTGGATGAAAACACTCTAAACCCCTTTTTCCCTCCTCTCTCTCCTCATCCTCCTCTTATCTTCCTTTCCTTGCCCCAACAAACCCAATGGTTGGAATGAGAGGCTAGCTGAGTGGATAAAATATTTTTTTAAATGTTTTCCAGTGCCTAACATCGCAGCGCTCCAATGACCCAGCGCTGCAACGCTGCATGTAAAACAATATTGTGCCTTAGTGCCATTTAAGTGTTGTTGTGCTAAATTATTTTTCAAAATTTCCAAAGAGCTTAGCATCATAGCTGTGTGTTCCTAGCGCTTCCCAATGTCATTAGGCTTGCAAGCACAACAACATAGTGCTCCTATTTATAAATTTTTCAATTTTATAGATTTTCATTTTAAAATTATTTTTAAAATTTTCATATTTGTTACAAATCATACCCCAACCCAAGCAGAGAAGACAATTACTAACAACCATGTTAAATTAAGGTTCAATTGGCTCTAACTCCGCCTCTTTTTAGCACTCCCTTGAGGAAAAATTGAGTTAACTCATTAGTTAGTTTAAACACGACTCATTAACTAGCATAAGCGACGATCTTATTAAGACAATAGGTAAAGCTTGAGCTCAAATTACAACTCATATGTTGAATGAACTCAAGTCTGAGCTTGATGAGGATGGACTGTCTACTCAGAAGCTATCTCGATTAAATAATATAAATCTTATTTATCCCTCATTTTATGTTAAATCTTGATAGTTCACTTATCGCTTAATTTAGGGGAGCATTAGGAGGATTAAAATGTCAATGGTCCCATGGCAACTGCTTCTTCTTCAAATGTTGTTGGTCCTATCGCAACTTTTTCTTCAAACGCCATTGGTCCCATCCCAACTTTCTCTTCTTTAAATATTAATGATCACGTCAATGTCTTCTCCAACAAGCTTCCATCATGACTTCAAGTTCAAGAGTACCATTTGATTAATAAGCTGAGCTCATGTTAGTTTGTACTTGGGCCCAACTTATTTACACCCCTAATATCCTCAAAGTTAAGCCTCCGCCAACTCAAGCTCCATCCTAATCGGTTGTTGCTCGGACTCAAGCAAAACATAGGCTATGTTGACCATAGTCCCTTAATGCTCTACGTTGACAATCTCTTGACACTTGTCATCATGTTTATTTTGACCGAGGTCTCGAACTTTTCCCCAGTCACTACTGGCAATCTTAGGTCACAATATACATAGGATTACTCTTTACCGGACAATGTGGCAAGCACTATGAAAGAGAGCAAAAAACTGCAGTGCAAAGGCACTGATTTTCATATAGACTACCACACATCTTGGAATTTAATTTAGTTTTTATAACTATAAAATTGATTAAATCAAAAACGAAATTATAAAAAAAATTTAATCTTAAAATAATAAAACTTATTTAACTACAAATACACAAGTGAGAAAGATTACGCAAATATAATTTATACTACATAAAAATTATAAATTTTAAGAAAGATTATTTGATATTCTTCTTAATATATAATACTTAAGCTAAAATTAATTTGATTCATTGTTAAAATTAATTAATTTTCAATTCTTTCATAATCAAAACAAACTGATAAAACTAAATTTTAATTTGATTTAATTCAACATTTTTGAATTTTACAATTAAAATCAATTCATTTAACTGACTGATCAATCAAACCAACTAAATCAACCAAATACACACATTTCTATGTGAAGGGTGAAAATTGCAAGGAAAAAGATAAATTACATACATATTTAGAAGAGGTATAAAAGGACTTAGTATACATATTATACATGTACTAAAATTATCATGTAATGTTAGGATGATTAAAATGTTTAAACGATACAGAACCAACAATCTCAATCTGCTTTTACAGGGCTTAATTTATCAGAATCCCTCAAAAAGGTCTCTCATAAATGGCATCCAAAAAAACACAGTTCCTAGTTGAACAGTCAGGCTACAGCCACTGCTCATCCATGTAGCATGGTCATCTCATTTTATAGTATTGAGTTCGGGATACCTGACAGCGCCTTCCATTCAAGGAATATTTGAGCATTATATCTATATCACGGGGATTTTTCTTGTTTGGTTCAACAGACATGCTCCCTACGAGTGCTTCTCCCTCGCAGATAGTCAGCACATCCTCCAGGTATAAAACTGTTTGCTTCCAGTGGGTGGTCTTTGATCGAGGCCCTGCGTTAAAATAGATGAGAAAAAGATCAGGGCACACAAAGTGAATTTCTGCCGAGTTAGTATATGGCTCTTCATGCGTGAAGAAAGAGCACAGACTTGTGTATTGCTGATATGGCACATTGATGATCGACCCGCTTAATGGGTGGGGAGTTATATACATGTAATCTGCACCTAATAATTTCTCGAGTTTGTGACTGTTAAGAAATATTTGAAAATAGCCTATTTATTCCAGAAGGGTCTGAAAAAAGTTTGACCAATAAGGTAGAAGTCCCACTTGTTAAATATCAACTAGCCCTGCAAGTATTACAAGAAGACTCTCGTCACAGTTGAATGTGGGGAGGAGCAATGTATACAAGTACAACCTTAGTCGTATAATAGAGAATCTATTTTCATGTCACACTGATAACCTCCAAATTATAACCGTACACTTAAAACCATTGAGGCAAGGAGGCGTTCATATTATTTTCAGTATCAATAAAATAAACGAAAAGCACATAATAGAATCGAGCTAGGAGCAATCATGAGGTAACCGCCATTATGATCAAGAGGCTACAAATTTTATGAAATGCAGAGGCAAGGTTCATAAATTGGATCCCTTACATCATACAACACACAAACCTAATCGAACACAACTGTTTCCAGTAAGAAAATAAGAATGATAAATAAAATTAAAAAAATGAAAACTAACCTGTAGAAAACCCCATCAATTTGTGGCATTTAGTAAATGCTACATCAAAATATGCGACAAAAGCATGTATGTAATCATTGCGTTCAGCCACAAGTTTGAAAGGTACTGTGAAAGACACATCACCAGCAACCATCTTTGATATGTCCATCGTCTGATATTAAATTATGCTCAGCAGAGGGGGATAAATTTAATTTAAATTATTACAAAAATGACAAGTTTATGAAGAAAATAGGAAATTGAAGGGATGTGGGGTGGACGGGTTTAAACCTTAAGCAACAAGCAGTTCGTGACAATCTGATTCTGGTCTACTGTATCAACAAGAGGCTCCATCATGGCTTGCTTCTTGATGCAACTCATATCAAAGCCATAAACCTTGTTCCAAACTGAAAGAATGTAATAATATAGTTAAGGACATGACAAAAAAAAAAACAAGTTTGTGCAAACAAGAAACCAAAAAAAATTCACATTCAATCTTGTCTTCTTTATATTCAGCATCCTCAATTGCTGTCAAATACAAGGAAGTTTTGTCTGGAAGAACAATGCCATTATGTATCTGCATTTGAAGGAAATGGATGTTAGAGATTCATGAACGGATAACAAATCAAAGGAACACTATCTTCTGTAAGCACTTAAAGATGATATAAAATCTTATCACTTAATAAGCGAGTCATTCAATATATGATTTTGTAAACCTGTAGTTTCTAGCTGCTAAGTCAAATCTTTTAACAAAAATATTAAAAAAAAGGAAAATTTCTAATTAATTTTGAACTAAATTTCCACAGCTTGCTTTATTCAGCCGATAAATAGCTTTAAAAGAACTAAGCCAGCATAAAGTAAAATTACTATAGTATCATTGGGGACACATTTTTTCCAATACTATTATTCCAGTCAGAACATTATTTTGTTAAAATGTTCCATCAGGAAAAAGGTTGAACCTAAACCCTAACAATATAAATTAACAAAAGATCACATACATCATTTTTATCCTATGCTAAATCCTTACAACACTACTGTTGTCAGGTCCTAAGTCTTGGATGATAAAAATGGAGGGTTGCGTTAGGTAGTCGACAGCTAGCGTAAAACTTGTCGAATAATCATAACATGAATCCTTTAAAAATTGTGTTAATGCTAAGACGTCCCCTAGAAGCGACGCGCTGTATGTCTTGAATACAGCCACAAGTGTGCAAGGGCCGCGGTATCGGCGCCCGGGTGCATTGTTAAATGAGCATGGGTTTCCACATCAAGGAGGGATGTGGGCAAAGAAGCTAGTCCATGAAACTAAAATTAGGATAGGAGCTTGGAACATAGGCTCCCTTACAGGAAAATTAATGGAATTAATAGATATTATAATTCATAAGAAAATAAATATTCTGTATATTTAGGAAACTAAATGGGTTGGAGAGAAGGCTAATGAGATTGATAGTTTAGGATATAAATTATGGTATTCGGGTAGGAGTCGTACTAAATATGGTGTAGATGTGGTTTTAGATAAGAGTTTGAAAGATAATATTATAAAAATTAATAGAATTTGAGAAAGAATTATAGCTCTAAAGATTGTTGTTGATGCTAAGATTGTTAATATTATAAGTGTTTAGGCTCCTCAATTAGGTATGGATATGGGTTCAAAATTAAAATTTTGGAATGACTTAGAAGAATTAATACAAAAAATACATCTCGAAGAAAGAATTTTTATTGGAGGATATTTAAATGAACATGTTGGATAGAGGTAGATGATTTTAAAAGCATTCATGGTGGTTATGGGTTTGGAACAACAAATGAAGGTGATAAGATCATATTAGATTTTTATTTAGCTTATAATGTTTTAATAGCTAATACCTTATTTAAGAAAATATATGAGCATATTATCACTTATAAAAATGGATATAGTAAAACACAAATTGATTATTTTGCCATAAGAAAATTAGACAATTTATATTGCAATTATTGTAAAGTTATTTCGAGTGAAAATTTATATACCCAACATCGATTATTAATTTTAGACTTTAAGATAAAAGGACAGAAAATAAAAAAATAAAAATAAAACAATATTCTAATATTAGATGGGGGCATTTAAAGAATATTGACAAAAATATTTTTGAGAGTAAGATTTTAAATCTTAAGATTTTGTCTGTGCATGAATATGCTAATGTTATGTGGAAAAAATAGCTAGTGATATTAAGAATATTGCAAAAGATGTGCTTGGAGTTTCGAAAGGAAAAGCTCATAATAGTAAAAAATAAAAATAGTTGGTGATGAAATTCAAATGTTGAAGAAAAAGATAAAAAATAAGAAGATTTATTATAAAAATTGGTTTAGATATAAAAATTCTGATAATTGGGAAAGCTATAAAGAGACTCGTAAGAAATCTAAGAAAGATATTTGCGATGCAAAGAGCTTAGCTTTTAATGATTTATATAATAGATTAGATACTAAGGAGGGAGAAAGATATATTTATAAGTTAGCCAAACAAAGAGATAGGAGTAGTAAGGATTTAGTTCAAGTGAAGTGTATTAAGGATGAAGATCAAAAAGTACTTTTCTTAGAAGATGATATTCAACAAAGGT
>NW_021318883.1:16029-86003 GCF_001605985.2 Dendrobium catenatum
TTGGTTTTGACTTCCCTTGAGCTTGCTAGCTCATTATTTTTTGAGCTAAGATTTAGCTCATTATGAGCTGATTTTTAGATCATTTATTGAACTAAGAGTTAGCTCATTATGAGCTATGTTTTTAGTTCACTTATTAATTTATTAGTAGCTCATTAATTTTGTCTCTTCTCCTTCCCCTTGTCTATTCGTTTCCTGTGGATGGCTCTTGGGTTCCCGTGCCTTTGCTCCTTTGGTTCCGTGAGGGCCTCCTTGGTTCTTGCGGCTACCTCTTCGGGTTCCGCCTGGGCTGATTTCCCATGACTTTTGGGGAGGGCTTTTCCCGTGACTTTGATGCCTGGTTTCCTGTGCTGAGAGGCTTCCCATGCAATGCCCCTTGGGTTCCTGTGTGGTGGCTGTTGGTTTCCCTGTACTAGCTGGCTATTTTCCGTTCCTTTACTCCTTGTTTCCTGCAGTTTTTCTGTGCAGATTTAGGACAGATTTCTGGTTTGTTTTTAGACAGAAATCTGGACTGGATTGTTGGCTTTTCATTTCCCTCATTTAATTAAGTATTTGATGGGTTTTTGGGGCTGTTTGTATTCCTCTTTTATGCCTATATCCTCTTTTATGCCTATATATAGAAGATGTTGTGGTTGTTTTAAAAGTGAAAAAAAATATGATTTTTGGAAAGAAATCTGAGGGTTTTTGGAAAAGCTTGCGAGCTTTGTCCACTTCTTCTTCTTCTATCTCTTGAGGAGACTTGCGATTTCTTTCCACCCTTCTTCTCGGCTTCTAACCTCTTTCGTCTCTCCGCAGTGCCATTCCATCTGTATCTTTCTTCTCAACATTTGGCAAGCAGTTTTAGAAAAGTTATTGTCTTTATTGTGTTGTTTGTTTGTGTCCAAGTTTGTAATAGTTTATTATAATATGAAAGTTTTTTTTTTTAGTTCAATTGTCATATTTAGTGTCATTTTGACAATTCATGTCATTTTCTATTTCTTAGAAAGGAATGTTTTTTGTGATGAAAAATTTGGGAAGGGGCCCCTTCCCAAATTTTTGATTGCATCAGTTTCCACATCAAGGACGGATGTGGGCAAAGAAGCTAGTCCATGAGACTAAAATTAGAATAGGAGCTTGGAACATAAGTTCCCTTACAGGAAAATTAATGGAATTAATAGATATTATAATTCATAGGAAGATAAATATTCTGTGTATTTAGGAAACTAAATTGGTTGGAGAGAAGACAAAGGAGATTGATAGTTTAGGATATAAATTATGGTATTCGGGTAGGAGTCGTACTAAATATGATGTAGGTGTGATTTTCGATAAGAGTTTGAAAGATAATATTATAAAAATTAATATAATTTGAGATAGAATTATAGCTTTAAAGATTGTTGTTGATGCTAAGATTGTTAATATTAAAGTGTTTAGGCTCCTCAATTAGGTATGGATATGGGTTCAAAATTAAAATTGGAATGACTTAGAAGAATTAATACAAAAGATACATCTTGAAGAGAGAATTTTTATTGGAGGAGATTTAAATGAACATGTTGGTATAGAGGTAGATGATTTTAAAAGCATTCACGATGGTTATGGGTTTGGAACAACAAATGAAGGTGATAAGATCATATTAAATTTTTATTTAGCTTATAATATTTTAATAGCTAATACCTTATTTAAGAAAATATATGAGCATATTATCACTTATAAAAATGGATATAGTAAAACACAGATTGATTATTTTGCTATAAGAAAATTAGATAATTTATATTGCAATTATTGTAAAGTTATTTTAAGTGAAAATTTATGTACCCAACATCGATTATTAATTTTAGACTTTAAGATAAAAGGACAGAAAATAAAAAATAAAATAAAACGATATTCTAAGATTAGATGGGGGCATTTAAAGAATATTGACAAAAATATTTTTAGACTTTAGACTTTAATTAAATTCTTTATATATTTAATTTGACTAAAAAACATCCCATTTCTCATGGTTTAAAATTGCGCAATATGAGGCTCGCCTTGAGGCCCGCCTTTGCGCAATTCCAGTAAAAAACGCCTCGATGCTTACGCCTCAAGTTTTTTTGTGAGGCTTGCGCCTCAACTTGGTTGAGGCCCGCCTCGCCTCACTGGCATGAGACTTACGCCTCACACTATATATATATTAAAACTTACCTAAATCTTGAAGTAAATGCCCAACATTGAACTCTATAGGAGAGGAGGAAGGGGAGAGGACAGTTCATCATAATGATGATTTAAATGAAGAACCCCTTAGTGAAGACAATGTTGATGACTTATGAGTTCTTATGTGATATGTCATTGCAATTTTTTTTTTTTGGAAATTGGAATTATATGTTAATGAAAAGAATACTAGATTTGGGAAAGATAGAATTTTGAGTTGAACTATATTTCATGTTGTCTTATTATTGGGATATTTTGATTTCAATTCATATCTTATGCTTTTTTATGTTTTATATTATTCGTTCATTAGTATATAAAAAAATTATCGTTTTGTGTTTACGCAATCTTTTGATTTTGAGGCTTACGCCTCAAAACGCCTTGAGGCTTACGCCTCGCCTCATGAATGAAAAACGCCTCAATACCCGAATATGCAATTTCAAACCTTGCCATTTCTTTCTTGTTTAACATTATAATCTAAAAAATATTATAATTCACCAATCTCATAATAATTGCTTTCAACCTAATAATATCAACATAGATCTGCACAACCAGAAAGCCTAACTTAGTTCTTTATATAAGAAGTGTCGCATCCAAAATTCTCTTATTAAATGAATTCTTAAATAGAAATGTACAATGTCTATTATAACATGTTCTAGGAGCATGTTTAAAATCATATAAAGCCTTTTAGTTTATAAAGATGATTTGTATATGTTGAGAACTTACTCAACATACAATCTCTCCTCAATCATTTCATTCCAAAAGGTGTTTCTCACATCCATCTGATATGATTTAAATCCCTTTAAGCAACAAAAAAACGTAATAGCTTGATGGTCTAAAAACCTCTTATAGGTCCAAATCTTCTCAGTCTATTCCCTCTACCTAATTAAATCCCTCGGCTACCAAGCTTGTCTTATTTCCAACAATTGATCCTTAATCATTAAACTTATTTTTGAAAACCTATTTCATTCCAATCACACTCTAATTAGTTGATCTAGGTGCAATTTCCCACACATCATTTCGAGCAAATCCATTTAATTTTTTCTGCATAGCGATAAACCAAAACTCTTCTAACAAAACACCTTGTCTAGTGGTCTCAACTAATATAAATACAGTTTGACTCAACTTCTATCTTAGTGTATTTATAATCCTAATTCCTACAGAGAGGTCTCCTCTATTCTAATTCTTAACATGAGTAGATGCATACTTTTACTCAAGTGCTTCTACTTGTTTCTCTTTTTAATTCGATGTTCATTATGTTGGAAAAACCATCTTCGAGCTCAACTTCTAAAGGATGACTTAATGAATCGGATTAATTAAATAAAGCATGCACGACACAACTATTAAGGTTATCTTGTTGAATACTCTATAAGACTATCAAACATAAGAGTACCCCAAACATATTACTTCATCTAATTTTGCTCAGACTTACCTAGACTTGTTTTACTATTACTCAATATAAAGCACATGCAACCCACATTTGGTGTTCAAACTTTAAGTATCCCATATGTAATTTTGTGCAATTTAGGGTGAATGTTTACTCTATTCAAGATATAACAAGCAATGTTAATAGCCCCAGCCCAAAAGTATTTAGGTAATCTATAGTCATTCAACATTTATTTGGTATCCTCTATTAAAGACATTCTTTTTCTTTCCATTATGTCATTTTATTGGGGTGTTCTATGTGCAAAGAAATTGTGCCATATTTCTAACCCATAGCAAAAACTCTCAAACCTTTGATTTTCAAATTCTCATCCATGATTACTATGAATGATGTAAAACAACTATTCGATTTTTCTTTAAATCCAAATAGAAAAAAGTGTAAATTCATTGAAGGTATCACTTCTATGTGTCAAATATCCTACTGGGTAAACCTAATATAGTCATTTAAAATAACAAAATTATCTGATTTACATCCTATAAATGTTATGCTAACTGGTCCAGACAAATTTATATGCAAGACTTACTAATAGTCTAAATGTTACAAGTATGTGGTCTAAACGTTACAAGTCTTAATAGATTGAAATGATGACTTAACTTGCTTCCCAAGCTATCATGTATCAAATAGATGATTATTTGTTAAATACAATTTAAGTATCCCTCTAATAAGATTTGAGTGAGTGATTTTTCTTAATGTACGCATGCTAGCATGACACGATATCCTATTCCACAACAATGACACATCTAATATAATTTTCATACAACAAATTTCCTCCGACTCATGCATATTATTAATATCAAGCATATAGACATTATTCAACCTAACTCATAAAACAGCCTAATAAAACATTTAAATCAAAAGTTGGCTGATACTTAGCAAATTATGTTTTAGACCATCAAATAAGAAAACATTTTCAAATAAAGCAAATTTTCTTAATGATATAACCAATACAAATTACCTTCCCAATAGTATTATCATTAAGGGTTACAAAACTTGTCTTAATTCAATTACTTCCATTCTCAAACTATCATTTCCAAATGTAAGCGATCCAATCTGAAGATGCAACTCATGCTTAGACGTACCCAAATCAAGATAATCTTCTTGTAACAATTCATATTCAATTTCAAATTCTAAGCATAAATATTCTTTCCTCTAATTCTTTCTTTATTTTATCTTAATCATACAAAAATATGTTATATTCTTTTTTAGAGATGAAAAATTCTTTTCAAATTTGAATATTTCTTTAAACAATTTAAAGCCATTATGCAAATATTTAGTCATGATAAGCAACTCATCATATGTAAATCATATATCCGCTCACAAGTCTAAATCGCCCAAGTCACCATTAGCCATCAAGCACAAATTATTTGTTGTCTTCTCAAGATCCCTTCCTAAGAATCTATCTTTGAGTTAATTTAGAAGACCTTTTAAGATTTTTTTTTTCTAATTATATCACTTTTTTCTTCAACTTTCATTTTCTAAAATGAGTTTTTTACATTCAGACACTCCAACTTGATGTGACCTAATTTTTTACACTCAAAACAGATAATATCAATAATAACTATTGATTTAACTTTACAAATATCAATTATTCCAAACAAATATTAATTAAGTTCCACGAACTAAGTTCCACATACAAATATCAATTAATTTGATAAAGGTAGAAAACGTAATTTCCAAAAATCAAATGATACATTGTCAAACAAGGGTGGTCGAGTAATGATATACCATTCCACAGCTAGTCAGCACAAGTAAACATGCAAGAAAAATGAAGCCTGAAGAAAATACTACAAATCAAATTTTTAAGTGGTTCGGCATTAATGTCTCCGTGAACACCTCAAACCCTCCAACTCAAGGTTTCATTACTCTCCTTTGGCCTCCACCAGCCATAGAAACTCTCTTTTTAATGGGTAATGAAAAAACCCTACACCCTCTACTACAAACGAGAATATTGCTACTGTAGCCCATCAAGTAGCAAACCAGCACACCAAAACTAACTTTGAAATTACATGGATCCCTTGCAACTTCAGTACAATAAGCTCTCAACAAGCTATAACACAATTTGAGGATTAAGGTGAAAGAGAAGGAAAACAACCACCAAGCGCACTCTCACAATGATTTCTCTCTTTTTAGTATTTTCAAATTCAATGGAAAATAATATCTTCTAAAAGAACTCCTCTTTCTTTCTCATAGATTTTCTAGTCTCACACGTGTTTTATGATTTGTAAAATAATATTTACACGAAGTGTTAAAAAATTAAAATTAAACCTTAAAATAAACTATTTTGAAAATATGCACAAATCATACAATAAGATTTTCACATCGTACAATACAATTAATACAAACAAGCATATTTCATAAAAATACATTTTGATCGATCAGCTTTTATGATATACATTATATAGTACAACCAGTTAAGCTTAAAGAGTATTACTTAGCCTCTTTAATTTCTACTACTTAATTAGACTAAATTAGAAAACATATTAAATAGTATGATTTATATTATACAGTATGAACTCTTCAAATTTTGAATTAATATATTAAGAAAATACAAAATGGAAGGTTTAATTTGATATTTAGAACTAATCATACAATACAAAATACATCATATAGTACAATCAGTTCATAGATATTAACTTTAAGACTCTCTTAACTAATGCAAATTGATCATTTTCAATTTTTTTTAAAAACAAGAAATACAATATGATTAACATCATACAACAAAATCTGGTCAATTTGCATTAATTTAAAATCTGAAAATAAATTCTTTGTTGATTTCACTCATGTGTCTATACTAGTTGTTCAACCAATTTCTTTACCTGTAATACACATATAAAGACAAACGCAAGAACTTGACTTATGCAACACTAATTTTGCATTACCACTAGCTAGTTTTGAAGCTTTGATCTAGTGAATTCAAAGCTTGTGCTCTTTGTCTCGACCTACAGCCACCATCTGTATCTTATATGTTCGATAGTTATGCACATGTACATCTGCAGTTGTTAATACTAAATCTTGCACACAGATGAATTCCAAAAATAAGTTAACCAAATTATGTTTATGGTCGTTAAAATTATGTGATGTAGCTCTAGGATCAGGAGGTTAATAATGGTGAGAAGCATTCATATTTTGCTTTTAAAAATTTATCATGCATTTCAGATAAACTCATTTCTTCCATTTTTTTCTATTTTAACATGATTTTGTCAAAGAAGTCATCATTAAACTCAATGTTCTAAATAAAGAAAATTCCCTATAAATTCACTGGTTGATGCTTTTATTCAAAACTTGATGTTTTCATTAAAGAAGCTCATAAGTAAATTGGTATTTTACATTACTAGATCCTATGCAAATTTATTGTAAAACAATATAATCGATGGAGGTAACAGGCACGTTCACAGAATATGCAGTGATGAATAACAAGACATCATGCTCTCTCAGGCTAAGCTAATAAGATTTCAATCTCTTTAATGTATGGTTAAATACAGAGCTTATTCATAGAAGTGCTCCGAATTTGATAGCAATCTGT
The DNA here is from genome assembly GCF_001605985.2 of Dendrobium catenatum. NCBI lineage: Eukaryota > Viridiplantae > Streptophyta > Magnoliopsida > Asparagales > Orchidaceae > Dendrobium > Dendrobium catenatum. The sequence continues at coordinate 23,154 of NW_021318883.1, forward strand.
TTTTCTTTTCAATCAGACGATGTTTACAACAATAAAAAGCCTTTTTCTTATCTTTACATTAACGAGTACTTTTATTAGATGTTTAGTCCCTTCGTAACATGTGTGATTTTCATGACCAATTAATAGTTATTTTATTCAAGAAAGTATTGACATCCAATATTTTATTAAAGAAAGTATTGAACCCTTCATTAAGAGTGGATACTGACCTAGTAGATTTTTACTGTGGGAGAGGCAATTCCAATGATTTTGATATTCACACATGTATAAGAGATCTGATTATTAAAAAACTCAAGGATAGCAAAGTATACCCTAAATAGGAAAAATAGAACCAGCACATATAGAACAACAACATATACAACAAAAATAGGTCAGGATCCTACTACATGGGGTCAGCTACATGAATCCTTTTTCTCCATTGTATCATGTTAAGAGTCAAATTCTTATTTAAATCTTAAAAATAAGCACAAGTAATAGCTCCATGAATCCTTTTTCTCCACCTTGTGTTTGAACACAAGTAATAGCTCCTGCATACATATCCTTAATGATTTGAATATAAGCATTAGTAACCCCTTTCTTCTCTAGAATCATAGTACTTGTCTTGGAACTTTATCACAAGCTTTCTCTAAATCAATAAATATCATATGTAGACCCTCCTTATTCTCTCTATACTTTTGTAAGTTAAATGAACATAAATGATTCCATAAGTTTTGCTAAGTTTTGGTTACCATATTTATTTTGATTAAGAAACAAGTGTCTTACCTTTATTATAGGACCATTGGAAAACTATAGTCCTAGTAAAATGCATTTGTTAATATATTTGATAAAAAAAGGTGTAGCTTGAAAAGAATTGTATTTTTTTTCTCAGGATACTCCATCATACAAAGTTATTACCTCGTTTTTGTCCAAATCTTGTTCTTTTAAATCCTGCTAATGCCTTGCTGATTCAGAACTGATTCTTTTCAAGATAATCAATTTTTTAAACTTTAAAGAACATTAATGCAAATTTTTCTCTATTATTTCAATTTAAAATATATTAAGTGCCAGTTGATTCAATCCTTTATTAGAAAGATGACTAACACAAAAAAGAGTATTAGGTTTTTAGTCTCAAACATACAATGACAAAGATGAAAAATATTTTAATATAGAAATACTGGTTAAAAATAATTTCACCTATAATATATCAAACTCAACTTTAGAACCTTTGGAACACATTCCCAAACTTGGGTCTCTTTCAGAATCCAAGCTGTCATCCTCTACCTTCTTATAAAATTAATTGAGCTCTACGTACTGAATTCGCTACTGCAGTTGCTTAAATCAATGCATTTAAGGTCAGGCAAATAAAGCATATAGTTTGCTCCTTGATCGAATCTATGACATCCTGCAGAATAAAAACCCATAGAAGGAAAAGGAACTACAAACTTCTATAAATTTATTAATGTAGAGAGAAAGGACAATTGAAGTTCAGATTCATCAGCTGCCTTGTAGGGAACATATTACCTTTTTTTGTTATTACAAACCATCTTATTTTTTGCGTTATTCTTTTATGTATATGTGTGACAACGGTTTTTATTTTATTTTATTTTATTTTTGTGTTTCTGTGGAATTGACAGAAACTCACACTTGTAACTATATCTCGTATACTAGGGGACTATTTGGGAATTTTTATGTTTAATTTGTTCTGTTTCTATTTTATGTGTTTTAATATGAAATAAAAAATAGGATTCGTATCTTAAAAACAGATTGATTTTCTTTTTGGAGAACTAGGCCCTAATGTATCCCTATACTGTATATGGTCAGTATCAAAATTCGTCATCATCATATGGGTAATCAGCACCACCCCTAACACCGCCATCCCTGTGAACATCACAACTCTTACCAGTCCATAGCTTCAATGTTGCAAGCTTGGTAGATGTTCTTGGTCAAAAAAATTTATTGACGAAGTACACTAATCCAATTCTCATGATTTGGTTAGATGGTTCCACATCATAATTGAATAGAGAGACTAGGGAAAAGCTATCGGCCAGCAAGTAATCACCGACTGCAACGCCACATACAATGCAAGCAGTTGGAGGTGACACCTTTGCTCCATATTGGCATGCCTCCATTGCTTTGAAGGATAAAGGAAGATCACAAATGTTGCTTAGCGCAAATGAACTCTTCTGTGAAATTGGAGACATTGCCAAAGCAACTCATGATGCAAATCACAGTGAAGCTGAGGCAGATGCTGGGGGAGAAGGCTAGGAGCTAACGGAGTGGGATGAAAAAGAAAATTATTTTGAAAAAAAAAAAAACAAAGCATCTAAAACTTGTTTTACATGTTTATAAAAATAATTTGATTAGCTTTTTAAAATAAAATAATTATCAAACATATTTAATCCTTTTATTTTCTTAATTTTTAAAAAAAAAAAATTAAAAAACAAAAACTGATTCCACGCAGGCACTAAGAGTTCCTTAAGAATAACATGTAACATTTAATCTATGGCAAAGACAAACAATTTTATGAATCAAATAAATTCATGTTAACCATTATTAATAATGTGGTTGCTAAATTTAACTTGGCCATTTCAAAGTATAAACTATGCCATTCAAGATACTTAACCATTATTACGTGTGAAGCTTCATTTAAAATGTGATAAGTTTGCATTAGGACATTAATGCTCTATTTCATTGTGTTGCACTAGATAAATTTACCACTGCAAAGATCACTGAGCATATCTGCTGATGATTTTGTGGAATTGAAACCATGAAGAGGCTTACCCATGCAAGCTTGGGATTCCAAACATCATTCCACCAAAATCAAATTATGGTGCAACTACTAATTTGTGGAAAACAACATAGAAACAACCCTATGTGAATTCTAAGCCTGTTTATTAACAATAATATTTAATTATACATATGTCATTATTACTTTATATAAGATAAAGATTGTAAATATGCTAGGATAGAGTTTAAGAACTTAGCCTTCAATTGAAACTGCAACTTTAGCTAAGAATCTGCATGAGATCTAACTGATAATTGTTGTAAGCAGTGCTAAGCTAGGCCAACTGTTGAGTGCGGTAGCAATTCCTCTTCCTGCCCTAAAAGCCAGAGAGATTAGCCTGATAGAGGGAAAGAAATGCTTAACAGCTTTGAAAGAGAGGACCGAACAAAGGCTGGTTTCCCATTTCCTAGGAGGGGTTCTGTTACACCCTTTCTCCTTCTCCGAAAGAAACCGAATATAAGATAATTTTTGGTAAACAGAGCCGGAGCTTGATCATTGTACATTCACCTTAAAATAATATCAATATAGGTTATAGATAATTGATACATGCACTTTTCATTCTTTCAAGTATTCTTTTAGGGCTTTCCAAATTTCCATGTTACATTGTATCATATCCACGCGTTCTCCTACAGTATCCATACTTTATGCATTAACTTACCATTCTAAGTTTCTATTTAATCTTAGTTAAAGCTTTGAGAGACATTAACAATTCCAGTAGAGTTTATCAAGGTTTAAAATTGCGTAAATAAGCCTCGAGGCGTTTTTCGTCCGTGAGGCGAGGCGTAAGCCTCGAGGCGGTGTTAGGCGTAAGCCTCACCGACGAAGAATTGCGTAAATGAGAACGGTACTGAGCATATATTTGAGGCGTACGCCTCAGCCAGAATTGCGCAATTGCGCCTCTGAGGCGCGCCTCAGTCCAAGTGAGGCGTACGCCTCTGCTAGGAGAGGAATTGCGTAAGCCTCGAGGTGATTTTGGGTCAAATTGCGCAGAGGCGCGCCTCTTATTGCGCAATTTTAAACAGAGGAGTTTATATTAATAAGTTACCTCCATGACTCTAGTGATACAATTTTCAGTTGTCCCAACCTGTAACTTCGTTAACAGTCAATTTGGAAGCTTCGACAAGCATATGAAATGTTTTAGTTAGATGCTAATCTAATATTCTGGATTCGGACAATTTAACAGTTTACTTTGAGGGCTATAGGCGTTTATTTTGATTATCATTAAGTCTTAGAAGCATGAATACATGAGTGGACCGCATATGCAATGCTTCTGCAATTTACTAAATATAGCTTGACTTCAACTGACCATATAAGGTGTTTTATCAGTTATATATTGTAAGTTTAAATTTTTAGTTTCATTTTGTGGGGGGCAATTAGTTCACGTTCTCATCTCTTACTCCACTGCCAGGCAATCGGGCTGCTTAAATTACTGGTGGATTGCTGTTTCTGGCACTTTTTCAGCAAGGCTTTTAATTAAAGACCTACAACAATGATACTTATCATCCATTAAATTGGTGAGACCACTTACTCTTGCTATTTGTCCATGATTTAGCTTTAGTTTATTTAGTTCCACTCTTAATTGTTTTCTTTATACGATGTATACCTTCTTCGGACTTTAAGACTATCAATTTCTTAGAAAAATGACTTACAACGCATCTTGTCTATTTTGCAAAACTTTATCTAAGAACTGACAACCATATTTTACACAAAACAATAAAGACAATATCTTAACTAGGGGTGTAAACCAGTCGAGTCAAGCTCGAGTTTGGGCTTGATTGAGCTTGACTCGTCAACACAGAGACAAGCTCGAACTCAAGCTCAAATCGAGCCCATATGATGAGCACGAACTCGGCTCGCCTAAGTTGCCTCGGGATCGAGCTTGACTCGTGAACTTGCCCCATCAGAAAAGTTGGAATGTCTGGTCGTGGGAGTTACAATGGGCTTGGCTCGCCAGAGGAGGTTGGGAGTAGAACTCAGCACACCAACTCATGATCTTTGCTCACTAGAGAAAGGAGGAAGTAAGGATAAAGGAGGCATGGTCGCCGAGTTACATTGGGGTCAAACTTTGGATCCATTGACGAGCTCAACGACCCCTTCGAGAAGAAGAGGGTTGAAGATGAAGAATATGCTTTTTTTTTATTGGAAGAGGAGATGAGCCCATTTTTTTAAAAAATAGCTAATGATTATTTTTGAATTCACAGCAGTAGTTGGGAGATGTAGGCTTGCATTAAATGCAATTAATGTTTTGTATTTTTTGGCAGCATTAGAAACAACATATTTTTTTAAATAAGACAACTTTTTGTATTTTTTTAAATATCAATCTAAATGAGATGAGCTCGCAAGCCAACGAGCCAAGTCTCATCAAGCTCGAACTCGAGCTCGTTTAATATGCGAGCTCAAGTTTGAGCTCGAGTTCGAAGCTCGATAAGCTCAACTCACGAGCTCATCACCGAGTCGAGTTTGAGCCAACTCGACTCACTTACCAACCCAGCAGCTATCACTACTACAAATATAAGTATCAACGATCCACTACATAACTAGAATGTATAAGCCAGCATCTCAGATGCTAAAAATGTTATTAAAACTGATTCTCTGCTTTCCAATGTCAACAATGATGAACCATTTTAATATCAGAACTAAAACTTTTTATCAGACAATGGAAAAAGGAATTTCAAATTCAACCAGTCGAAAAAAGCTTTTAACTATGATTTCAAATAACATGGAACAGAAATATTGCAAAAATGTACAAACAAATCTAAACTTCTACCAAATACTTACAAGCCATTTGTCCCGTGCATATAAAACTGTGTTCAACATGTTCTCAAACAACAGGAAATAGCCCATCCATTCAGAAATGATGACGTCCACATGAGTGACTGGTAGATCAATTTCTTCAATTTTTCCCTTTAAAACTGTTATAACTGCAAAACAGAAACAGAATTTTAGAACCTATAGAAGTTTCAGACACTTTCAACTAGTTGAATCCACAAATTAAATCACCATTAGACAATCCATTAGTTTCAACAATCTCTTTTGCCATGTCAGCCATGAGGGAGCACTCAACCTGCAAAACAGTTTTCACCATGAGTGCAAAAAAAATAGTTGCAAAAGAATGCGACTGTTAACAAAAGGCAGCATTAGAAATTGTGGAGGAACGTCCAAAGGATTAAAAAAATTAGTTGCAGCCTCAAATAACAGCTTAATGAATTGCAACAAAGAATGTTATCATCCAACTGGGAGTGTTATAGGAGAAAAAAATTGAACAGGACTACATCTACACTAAATTATCTTCATATCACAAGCATATATGTGCAAATTCCTACAATAAACAAGAAAATGAGTAATAAATGAAAAAGACAATAACCAAGAATATCATCAATACTAAGGAAATATAACAATATTAGTGCAATTTTCTACTATAAATCTTTAGGGAACATAATAATTTAGATATGATAACACTTCCTCGAAAACTTAAGGTGGCATAAAGGATGTCAAATTAAGTCCAAAAATATTAATTACCAAATATGAAATAGTTGAAAGTTTTGTTGCTCAGATATTAAGTGTCGCAAGAAGAGTGCAACTGATCTGCGAAAGAGATAGCAGTTGACGATGAGATATCTGTTAGAGAAGAAACAAATAAGATCTTTAAATAAGACTATTGATAGAGAAGATTGATAAAGATATCAACTAAAAGCATCAATGGAGAGGTTGAAATAGTACGAACAAAAGAGCTGGTGGATACGTTCTAGGAGTGATGAGGACATCGAAGATCAACGGCTACAATCATGTCTATTTATTTTGATATATTTTATGTATTTGATTTGCTTTTGTACTTTTCCCTTTCTACCCTCACTTGAGGGCTTTGTCTTATGTTTGCCCAGGGGCAATTGTGTCTTTTTATTTTCATTCATGTATTTGGCTATTTAAGCCTTCTCCCTCCTCTTGGAGAGGATGATGATTATTGCTAATGAAAATTTTTGTTTGGATCTCTTTGTGAGTTCTAGAGTTCTCTTTGTGAGTTCTCAAGTGAGGAAAGCCTAGGAGAGGCTCAAAGCAATACCCAACAGCCCCTTGGTGGAGCTCTTGGTTTTCTACCTAATTTCTTTTTCTTCCCTCTCCCCTAGCCGCCGGATCTTTCGCCACCACCCCTCCACTTGGCCGGTCAGCCACCCGATCCCTCCCCCATGCCATTAACCCTACATTCAAACCCTCTTCCTCCCCAATTTTTTTTCTTGCCGCCGTCCATACTGGACTGGTCAGACCGCCGGCCCCCTAACAGCCTTGGCCGCCAGCCTCCCTACCTCATTCCTAGCCCAGCCCCTTGCCTTGGCCGCCGGCTTCCCCCTTCCACCTCCTTTGAATTTCAAAAATTGAAATTCCAATTGCTTTCATGAGGCCTTGAATGCTTTCCAAATTTAGCTCCTTGATTTAAGGCTTCCATATTGATTGGATCTAATTTTGAATGATCAATTCAAATTATTTCTAATGAGAGCCTAAAATTTTGGTAACTTTCCCTATCATAAAATCTCAGAATTAATTCAGATTTTTTACTTTCCTAAAATAGTTCCTTGATTTTAGGAAATCATCTTAATTGAATTTCAATTCAAATTTGAAATTCAAATCTTCCCCAATTGATTACTCATCTATTTGGAAACTTTCCTATTTTACAAAATCTGAGAATCAATTCAGATTCTTTTTTCAAATATTGGATTAGTAACATGGGCCCCACGTACTTATGATTTCTAAATCCTATTCCACTCTCTAGGTGGCCAGCCATTCACTGGGCTCCATCTCTCTCATAGGCTATTAATTGCTACCCAATTTCCTCCTTGATTCCTCTTAAACCGCCGGCCCATTATGGGATGGTTGCTGCTCAGATTTTCTGAGTATAATGTTGCTGTCCAGAACAAAATTCAGCCGTAAAAGCACCTAACCTGCTGCCCACAAATCCTGGTTGCTGCCCAACGGCATCCAGAAGAATTCCAGCGAGGGAAACTTGAATTTCTGCCTCCTAAAACCTTCAAACTGCTGACCGCTCTTCTACAACTGGCTGTCCACTGATTCTACAAATCTCCTAGCACCATACCTTCATCCGGAAGGTTCCAATTGAGGTCCAGAATCTGTCCAAATCAAAAACTGCTGTTGTTTTGAAGATCCAGACCTTGTCTTGGCTAATCGATGGTGCGAAGAAGCTCATGGTGGCTGTCCTAGTCGTCCCCAACACTCAAACCATCCTGCCGGAGTGCATATTTCTCTTGTCTTTGGGTAAACTCAACATCCGATTCGCTATCTTCATAGTTACATCCTTGATTGTGGTTATTATTATAGTCATGAACATAATGTCAATACTTCTCCGCTAATGCCTAGAAATTGAAAGAGTTGAGTGAAGGAACTCATGCATAGTGCCTAATCTCATTGTTAATTTAGGTATTTACATTGAACCATTCATGTATGCAATGTTAGATTAAATTGACTGTTTTCTTACCTTAAATTTTTATGCAAGTGATTCGGCCTAAGCTCGTCTTACCGCTCTTAGTGTTTTATTACGACGTTTAAATTCAATGCAAAGATATAATTATTGAGCTCTAAAAATTTAAGCATGAAAATTCATTATGAAATTCATCTTTGCATGTACGTTCCACATCAAGGAGAACCTAGGTAGATTGTAGTGGTAAAAAGACAAGTCTTGTGATAATAGAGAATGAGGCCAAATGCCTATGCAAGTTCGCCATGCAAGAAAATGGGTGGGATCATCGAAGAGGACTAGGTTAGATATGGAGATAAGAATCTCTCAAAGAGAGAAACTGATAAAATATATATTGTTCGCATTTAGAGAGAAATGTAGAGCAAGCCAATGGACATCGAATGCTCAAGGAAGACCGAGAAAATTAGGCCATGGCTCTAATATCATGTTCTAATGAGAGAATTCAAAAGAATTATATCTTAACTCAATTGTCATCATAGAAAAAGCATACATGTGCTTATATATAAGCAAGAGGAAAGAAAAACAAAAAAAATATAAATGTAAAAGAATGTCAGCATTTCTTTCCTATAAAAGCAAAAGAACATTCTCTACCATGGTGGCTAGCAGGTCCCTTAGAGGTGGAAATCATGGGGAATTGATGCTACCAGACAGCCTAGGAGGGAAAGACAGCTCCTACTGCAAAGGATGGGTCCCTTGATGGCTTGGTGGCTATCAGATTAATGATCTAGCAGCTGGAAAACACATGGATTACTGGCATGGAGGCAGTAGGTTATGTAAATTTGGTAGTTGTGCTGCCTATTATTTCATTACTAGGGATACCATCATCGATAGGTAGCATTTTTTTTATGTAATTGCAGCTGTAATTTTTCTTTGAAGATGGACAATAAGTTTTATTTGTACCCATTACAAAACTCTAAATAGGCAAATGTTTCAGCAAAATAAACCAAACTGAGGATTCTCTAATTATTCTTCCTATTTCTCTTCTACTTATTTCATGGTCTTAGAGCTAGGTTCAATCTAAGCTATAGCCGACAGCTGCAAGAGGGCCCTAACTGGATCTAGCAAAGCAGAGAAGACAAGTTCTCCTTCCACTTTTCCAAACCATACCATCATCCGGTAGTCTCCATAGAGCACTTACCTCTTGAAATTACTTATTAAATGGGAAGAACTTTCAATGATCTCACACGGTTCTAACAATGATCTGAGGAAGAGGAAGGATATAATACCTGAATGGTACCACCTGTCAAACTGAAATGGTGACCCTTTCAATCACCTAAAACCAATAATGTCTTCTTAATATCCTGGTTAATCAATTCTATATGATTACAAGGCCATGCCCATGACATCAAACAAAAAAGCATGTGTTACTGAATACTTTACCACACCCTCAAATATTTGGTAATGGTAAGAATTGGATAATTTTAAGATAAATGATTGGTGTGGAGAGTCTGCAGATAAATAAATCAATTTCGTTAAGGAAAACAAGAAGTAATGATTTCATTGCAAATCTAAATAAAGACCTGCATGAAGTTCATGGTGGATTTTTTAAGTTCAAAATGAAGAAAGAAGATGAAGAATTATAATGCTTGGAGGTAATAAAAAAACTCTCATAATTGAAAAATATACTCTTGCCATCAGAAATACAAAACAAAATTTAGGGCATGACTTGAGGCATGGAAAAAAAAAACACATTTGGTTTGATGTCTCTCAAAAGACCAATCACATGAGAAAACTGTTGATGATTTTATGAAAGGTAACAAATCAAATTAATATTCAATAATTGGACTATGTTTGGCTTTTACTCTTTTTTTAATAAAGAACAAGCATACCTCTCATACAAATTGCTCACTTTTGAAAAAAATGTCAGCTCCTCCCTTTCATTACTCCAAAAAGATGATTAATTGAATTAAGGGAGGCTAAAAATCTTGGATTACTAATAAGTTTTCCTTAACTATTCTCATCCTATACTTCCTAAATTGAAAATCTCAAAGTCAGAAGAAATGGATCTCTATCCCATATTGTTAGGATAGGGGTAATTAAAATTAACTCTGACTTATTAGAAAAGTTGAGGTATTAGACTTGACCTATGTTAAGAAAGGTAGAGATAGACCTAAAAAGACTTGGTTAGAAAATATTAGAAATGATATTTCTCTATCAGATTTAAATGAGAATTTGACTTTTAACAAGACACAATGATGAAAAAGAAATCATGTAGCCAACCCCACATAGTGGGACAAAGGCTTGATGTTGTTATTGTTGTATATTTTGTATGCTCTAAATCTCTCCTGCAATATCTAATATACAAGCAAGATAGCAAAAGATTGCAAGTATACAATCACACTCATCAAAATTTTGTATATTTTAGGACAAAAGATCGAGGAAAACGACTAGAAATGCTAACGAGGTCAAAAGTCCATGCTATTATGATAAAGATTCCAAAAAGAGTAATCATACCTTCGCAATCAACATAGATCTTTCTTCTCTGAAGAAAGGGAACTAAATTATGTTATGACATTATTAGATTAGGTCATCCTAATTTTATGAATCTTACAAACTTACTTTCTTCCTTAATTGATTAGAAATATATTTTCCAATGTGATTTTGTCAGCTTGCTAAAAACTAAATATCTTCTTTAAAAAAAATTATAAAGCCAATGAATATTTTTGCCCTGTGAATAGTGCTATCCTGTGCCCATCAAAAATCTCAAAATCTTAACTCCAACTGATGGTTTATTACTTTTATTGATGGTCATAACCATGTGTGTTGGTTGTACTTATTGAAGATAAATTTGATGCTGAACAAATCTTCAAAAACTTCAACAATATAGTCAAAATCCAATATTCCGTTGAAATCTAAATCTTTCACTCTAATGGAGGTAAGAAATATTTTAACCATATTTTTTAAAGTTATCTGTATCAGAACAAATATTATCCATCAAAGTTCTTACCATAACACATCAACAAAATGATATAGTTGAATAAAAAATATAAATCTCTTAAAAGTGGCTACATCCATTATGTCACCCTTAATACCGCTAAATATTATTGAGATGATGACATTCTCACAACTTGCTACCTCATAAATTGTCTTCCTACTAATGTACTTTAGTTCAAAACACAATTCATTAAAGATATACTTTTTAGGTATGAGGCAAATCAAAAGAATTACAAATACTACTTCCATAAAAAAATGTATGTATGTATGTATGTATGTATGTAGAATTTGACCTAAAATGGTCACGTTTGAGAATAAACCCTTATTTCAAAAAAAATTCCTCAAGGGGGAGATAGAACAACAACAACAATAACAACAGCATGTCAACAACATCAAGCCTTCTTATCCCACTACGTGGGGTCGGTCGGTTACATGAATCTTTTTTCTCCATTGCGTTATTTTAAGAGTCAAATTCTCATTTAAATCTAAAAAAGAATGATCATTTCTAATATTTTCTAACCAAGTCATTTTAGGTCTACCTCTACCTTTCTTAATACAAGTCAAATCTAATATATCTACTTTCCTAATCAAGCCATCGGAAGGCTATTGTTTTATGTGACCAAACCATCTAAGGTGACTCTATCTAATCTTATCTTGCACTGAGTTACTCCAACATTTTCACATACACTCATTTTGTATCCTATCTGTAAGAGTAAATCCACTCATCCACCCGAGCATCATCATCTCTACAACACTTAATATTATATTTCTCTTTTAAAGGCCAACATTTTGCACCATAAAGCATTGTAGGTTTCACCACCATCTTATAGAACTTTTCCTTAAGTTTGAGGGGGACTTTTTTATCACACAACAAGACTAATGCATTCCTCCACTTCAACCATCCAACATGAATTCTTCTATTAATATCCCCATCTATTTCACCATCACTCTAAACAATAGACCCAATATATCTAAAACGTGTACACTTATTAATGACTTGATCGTCCAAAGACAAACCCTCAACTAGATCTATTACTACAAAAATTATACTCTATATATTCAGTTTTAGATCTACTCAAAACGAAAACTTTTAGACTCTAAGATTGATCTCCATAATTCAAGTTTACCTTCAACTTCCCTCTAGTCTTATCAACAAGATGAATATCATCAGCAAAAAGCATAAACCAGAGTACAACCTCTTACAATTGTCTAGTAAGAACATCCATGACTACATGACTAAGCAAAAAGATATGAGCTTAAGGCTGATCATTGATGTAATCCAACAGAAATAGAAAAATATTTGATCAAACCAACTTGTGTTTGAACACAAGTAACATCACCTGCATACATATCCCTAATGACTTGAATATAAGCATTATTAACACCATTCTTTTCTAGAACTTTCCATAGCACTTCTCTTGGAAGTTTATCATATGCTTTCTCTAAATCAATAAATATCATGTGAAGATCCTCCGTATTTTCTCTATGCTTCTCCATCAAACCTCTCAAATAAATTAATAGCTTCCATAGTAGACCTAACCGACATGAATCAAATTGATTTTGAGAAACAATAGAATCACATCGAAACCTATGCTCCATAACTCTCTCCCAAAGTTTGAAAGTATGACACATTAACTTAATTCCTCTATAAATCGCACGATCTTGTACATCACCTTTATTCTTAGACATCAACACACTCATTCTACACTCATCTGACATCTTTTTGGTCTAAAATTAACTTAAAGAGGGAGATAGAATAGGAAGGAAATTTTAATATTTTTTTCCTCCAAAATTCTCCAACCCACTAATGCCACCAACCTTCCTAGACACAATGACATGGAAATCAATGAAACTCCTATTCACTCGGCCCCACAACAACCCTCTTAACTACATGTATACTCTTAAAGAAATAATCTACCTAAAAGTAAAACCACTCTATCTCCCGAAGCTTGTCATTAATCATATATGGACTCAAAAAACTCACATACTCTTCCATGTTATGATATCATTGAAGAATTACACATTGCTTTAAGAAGAGAAGCACATATCCATATTCAAACTTCCTCTACCAAATGTGCTACGATATTCTCACATGTCTTCCATTAAAAACTTGGTCTCCAACATAACAAAGATTGAAACTCCAATTATGATAGATGTGGAGATAAAAGCTCTTCAAAAAATGGAACATGGGAAAGTATTCAAAGAACAAGGATGTCATCCCTATGGAATCTAAACAAGTCTTTGCTATGAAATATCAATCAGATGAATCTATTGAGAGTATGAAGCGTGGTTAGTTGGAGATAGATTCACCAAACTCATGAGATTTACTATTATGAAAACTTTGTTCCTATGGCGAAACTCAACATCATTCAAGTCCTCTCAATGGATATCAAACTTGACCAGCCATTTCACCAACTTGATGTTAAAAATGGATTATTGAATAGTGACTTAAATGAAGAAGCCAACATCAATCCTCCTCTAGAGTTCAATGGCCTTGAAAATACGGCTAGTTGTGATGTGAAACATAAAAAGAATTGTAGGAATTTAATAAAAATTTCTTAAGCTTGCTAATTTTAAAATTAATATTTCACAAGATTAGATTCTAGGATTTATTAGTTGTTGTTGTGCTTTAGCACCCGGTTACAAACTAGATTAGAATGACACTTTTAAAATAACAACAAAATTATAGTTAAAGCTAAATGCATAAGTAACAGAAATCAGTTCACCTTGAGTTCCCCTCACTCTCACTCTTGAAGGTTGTTTTAACGGAAGAATAATTTTAGCAAACTTAAAGACGCCAACAAAAGACACAATACGCCTACAGTATTGCCCAATGAAAACCTTGCGGGAGGGGAAGGAGTCAGTGGATGTTGAATAACTCGCCAATGTTCGAAGATTTGGTGCTCGTCGATGGCAGTCGTCAAAGTGAAGAGGATTCGGTCGATGCAGTCATCAATGGTGTGGTCGATCTCCAAATTGAGCTCGAAGAAGGGTGATCTCAACACATTTACTCGTCCTTGATGATCGTATACGAATCCATGGTCTCTTTCAGGATCGGCCATTCATGGGGAGTAGGCCACGATTGTGTATCTTCTTCCTTAGATGGTGTATGAAGGGAGAAGAGAAGGAGAGGAGGGAGACGTTGGGGTGGTCAGCCAAGGCTAAGGGTCTACGCTACTTTAATTTCAAGTTTTGGGTTTAGGTGGGTGGACGGAAAAAAATTAAAATCTGAAATTTAATTTCATATTTTATAATTAGAAAGGAGGGAATAATTTTGAAATTCGAATCTCCTCTAATGGAGAATAAGTGAGGCAGCACACCTTGAAAGGAGGGCGTTGATTGAGAGCATTAATGGGGAGAATTAATTAAGAGAGAGGGAATAGGGGGGTCGGCCAAAGGAGGGAGAGGAAGGGTGTTCACATTCAACCAATGTGTCTACATTCAATGAATGTGTGATTTGAAATTAAATCCAAATTAATTTCCGATTGGGAGCAATTTGGGGAGCTTCCTCAAATAGATTTATTAATTAGGAAAGAGTTTGAATTTCAAATTTATTTGAATTCAAATTATGAGACTTTCCAAATTAATAATAGGATAAATTAGGAAGTTTTCCTTTCAGGATCGTCCAGGACGAAGTTGGATTGTCTTGGGACGATCGGTACAGGTTGTACATGTTTTCTGGATAGAGAAGTTCGTCCCAAGACGAACTGGGGTTCGTCCGTACGAAATTATTCCAGAGGGCAACTCGTCCAGGAACGATAACTATTTCATCTAAACGAAATTCGTCCAAATGGCAAATCATCCCGGGACGATTTTGGATCGTCCAGGATGATCTGGTTGGATATATATAGAAATGAGATCTTTTTTAAAGGGCAGGAGAGAGAAAACATAAGGAAAAATGAAGAAAAGTGATTTTTAGGCGACTTCTGTCCGTTTCCATCCGTAGCTGCAGTTGAGAAAGTTGACCGACTCAAAATAAGGCACATTCCGTCTTTCTCAATTTTCAGAAACAAGGATTTTGACGACTTTTCTGTTGCGGATTTTGTCTCCATTAGCGAATAATTGATTCCGTTTTGTACTGATGAACTTTTTACCGCGTAACTTTTGGTATGTTTCTGAGATGATATTTGTGCACGTTTTGAGTATTTTCTGGAAGAATTTTATCTGGTATTTTGAATTCTACGGAGTTTTGATCGAATAACAATTTATCTGGATGTCTGAAAATGTTGCTTCAATATAATAAAAGTCTTACAATGATGTTTTGTATTATCTGTGGTAATTTGGTAAATTTCTGAATCTGTGAATTCAGTGTAAATTTTGTATATTGCCGTTATGTCGCTGACGATTTTTCTAACGAAATCTGATTTCTAAATTGAATGCTTTGATGTGCTGTGATATCAAAAGGGAGTTATAAGGGGCAAGAATCCTTTGAGATTCTGTCTATGTCAGGGAAATCTGAAAAGAAAATAAGTTCTGTTCTGAAAGTTCTGTATATTTATTCTGTTCTGGTGCTATAAGCACAAAGGAAGACATAAGGAGCTAGAATCCGTCGAGATTCTGTCAGTGTCAGGGAAGGGAGATATAAGGGGCCAGAATCCGTCGAGATTCTGTCAGGGTCAGGGATATGTGATATGTGATATCTGAAATGTGATTTTATCTGATTTGAATTCTGATTTGTACGATCTGATCTGTTCTGTGATTTGAAAGCTTTATAAGTTTTGTAAGATCTGTTCTGCACTCTGATTTGAATTCATGTATCTGTGATGTGATTTCTATTTGATCAAGTAGCTGTTCCGTTTGTTATACGACTTATGTACGACTGTTTGAATTTTGTACGGCTATTCTGATGTGTCTTCTGAAGTGAATTTCTGGAAATTTTGATTGGTGAGTATAGTCTTGCTGAGTTAATAGCTCATCCTTGTTTTCAGCGTGGTTTTCAGGTTCTGTGAAAGGAAATGAAGTCTTGGATTAGCAGTTATGTGTCTGATCAGTGATTAGGTATTTTTGTACTTTTGATTTTCATACAGTCATGACTTTCTGTTCTATTCTTTCTGTCTGTAGCCATGCACTGTATTGTATATGATTATTTTGATGAAAAAAAGAAGAAAATAGTGAATGCATTTCTTTATATGTATTTGAAGTTTATAGCAGCTCTGTTTTGTTGTTTGTTTGAATATTTGGAAGAAAGTCTGAAGTAAATTCCAAAACTAGATCCTGGATTTTCATCAGTTGTCGCGGCCCGACGCGAAGGGATTCGTTCCGGTCGGGTTGGGTCGTGGCAAATCTTAAAGTGGTATCAGAGAATTGGTTTTTGAATTTGGATTGTAAGACAGAGCTATAGGAATTAATCTGTAAGTCTGTCGGGGGTAGTTCTGATTTGTCTGGATTTTTATTATGTTGTTTTTGTGCATAGTTTTCTGTGTGATTATGGATCTGCCAGACCCAGATATGACTGATGGGCAGAGTGCTAGTCAGGCAGCTCCTGTGAACAGTACTGCCCCAGTGGTTGGTTCTGATACAATTTCGCAGTTTGCTACGTTGGTTGCTCAGATGATGAGCGAGACTCAGAATAGGGCATCTACTGTTCGATCTGAAGATGTAGATAGACATCTACAAATGTTTTTGAGATTGAAACCTTCGAGGATTGAGGGCACTGTTGAGCCCAGAGCAACTGAGGATTGGTTAAGAAGGTTGGAAAAGACATTTGATGGTATGCAATGTCCTCCGGACAGGAAGGTACCGTTAGCCGTTTTTCTATTAGATGGCGAAACTGAACGCTGGTGGATGGGCCAGCAGGAGGAAAAGTTCCAAGGTAAATTGAACTCTCTGATTACTTGGGAAGAATTTTTTGAAGTATTTCGATCGTGGTTTGTACCTCCTTCTGCAAGACAGCAAATGCAGGAGACGTTTCTGAGGTTGGTTCAGGGGAGCAGGACAGTTATGCAATATGAGGCAGAGTTTACTGCTCTGGCACGATATGCTCCGCAGCCGGTGAGTACTTCTGCTGAAAAATGCTATAAATTTCTGAGGGACTACGAGATAGTCTGAGGCAGCCCCTGGTGCCATTTCACATTTCTGATTTCTCTGATCTTATGGAGAGAGCTCGTCTGATAGAGAATGACTGATGGCTACTCAGCAGCGATGGACTGCTAGTAGGAAGAGGTTCAGTGGTGATGCTTCTGGCAGTGGGTTTTCTAGAAAGAAGAGATTTGTATCTGGAGACCCCAAGAGGAGTGGACAGTTTGTGTCCACTACAGTTTCTGGTAGTGGCAGTACTACTAATTCTGGATCAGTTAGTGGGGCACCTGTGTGCCAGACTTGTGAAAGAAGACATTTTGGCCAGTGCTGCAGGATGACTGGTCAGTGTTTTAGATGTGGTCAGCCATGACATCGGATTGCGAAGTGTCCACAATCTAGATCTGATCGACGATCTGAGTTCAGATCTGATAGTTTTTCCAGATCAGCAGGAAGGCCGAGGACAGTTCCTCCACGTACTGTTTCTAAAGGATCATCTGGTAGAGATGGTGGTTCAGGTTCTGTGGCGAGGAGACCACCTAGTGGTGAATAGAGGGAGTCTGGTAGTTCTGTAGCTCCAGCTCCAGTTCAGCCACGTGTGTATAGTTTGAATCAGCAGGAGGCTCGAGATGCTCCGGATGTTGTGACACGTATGATTTACATTTCTGAACATCCCTGTCGTGTTTTGTTTGATTCTGAAGTTAGTCACTCGTTTTTGTCCGAGCATTATTTTGATGCTTTGCATCTGGATTCTGTGACATTACTGGTTTCTTTTTCTGTTCTTTTGCCGGCTGGGAATAATTTGATTGCTCAGAAGTTTTGTTTTGATTTCTATGATAGAAGTTAGAAGAATGTGGAAAAAAGGTTGTACAGTGTTTTTGGCCTCAGTACGGGATATGAATATCGATGCGGGTTTTATTACTGATATCCCGGTTGTACGAGATTTTTCAGATGTATTTCCTGAGGAGTTGATTGGTTTGCCTCCAGATAGAGACGTTGAGTTCTGCATTGATATTTTTTTTGGTACGGCTCCGATATCTAAGGCTCCGTATAGGATGGCACCGAAGGAACTTTCAGAGTTGAAAGTTCAGCTCCAGGAGTTGGTGAATAGAGGATTTGTCCGTCCCAATGTTTCTCCTTGGGGAGCACCTGTTCTGTTTGTGAAGAAGTAGGATGGGAAACTGCGGATGTGCGTTGACTATAGAGATCTGAATAAAGTCACAGTTAAGAATAAGCATCCGTTGCCACGGATTAATAATTTGTTTGATTAGCTGGCGGGATTTTCTGTATACTCAAAGATTGATTTGAGATCTGGATACTATCAAGTGAAGGTAAATGAAGATGATGTGATAAAGACAGCTTTCAGTACTCGGTACAGGCACTACGAGTTTTTGGTTATGCCTTTTGGGGTAACCAATGCACCTGCTGTTTTTATAGATCTGATGAACAGAGTGTTCAAGGAGTATCTGGATCAGTTTGTAATCGTCTTTAGATACGATATTCTGATATATTATGCTTCTGAGGAAGACATTTGAGGAGTGTGTTGGAGACATTGAGGCAACACCAGTTGTATGCTAAATTCTCCAAATGTGAATTCTGGCTTAAGAGCATTTTTTTTCTGGGGCATGTGGTGAGCGGCGAAGGTATTTCTGTTGATCCCCAAAAAATTCAAGCTGTTACTGATTGGCCAAGGCCTACTACGGTATTTGAGGTACGTAGTTTCTTGGGCATGGCAGGTTATTATAGAAAGTTTGTGAAGGGATTTTCTCAGATTTCTGCACCTCTGACGAGAGTAACTCAAAAGTTAGTAGCGTTTGTTTGGACACGGGAGTGTGAAGCTAGTTTTCAGAGATTGAAGGATTGTTTGACTTCAGCTCCAGTGTTAGCACTTCCGTCTGGTACGGAAGGGTTTCAGGTATTCAGTGATGCTTCACTGAAAGGTTTGGACTATGTTTTGATGCAGCATGATCGAGTAATTGCTTATGCTTCAAGATAGTTGAAACCACATGAAAAGAATTATCCGGCGCATGATTTGAAATTGGCTGCAATTGTCTTTGCTTTGAAGATTTGGCGTTACTACTTGTATGGCGTCAAGTGTAAGATCTTTACGGATCATAAGAGCTTGAAGTATATCTTCACTCAAAATGATCTGAATTTGAGGCAAAGAAGATAGCTTGAATTAATCAATGACTCTGATCTGACGATTCAGTATCAGCCTGGTAAGGCTAATGTAGTAGCAGACGCTCTGAACAGGAGATCTTCTGGATTATCAGGTATCCACCTTACTTCTGATGAGTATCTGATACGAGATATGAAAAGATTGCAGTTGGAGGTGATTTCCTCTACTAGTCTGGATTCTGGTGTGTTGACTCAGATGCACATTTAGTCATCTTTGGAAGAAAGGATCTATGAAGCCCAGAAGTCAGACGCTGACTATTCGAAGCTGATTGATCAGATTGAATCTGGTAAGAAACTTGAACTACGAATTTCTGATTCTTGTATTATTTTCTGTAAGAACAGGCTGTGGATTCCTATGTTTGGAGATTTAAGGAAAGAGATTCTGCACGAATCTCACCATTTAGGCTATAGCATTCATCCAGGAAGTGGTAAGATGTACGGAGATATGAAGAGTTTGTTTTGGTGGCCTGGAATGAAAAAGGATATAGCAGAGTTTGTTTCGAAATGCGAAGCCTGTCAGTTAGTGAAGACAGAGCATCAGCGACCAGGAGGTCTTTTGCATTCGTTGTTTATCCCTGAGTGGAAGTATGAAGAGGTAACGATGGATTTTGCTATGGGTTTTCCTCAATCAAGGCAAGAACATGATGCAATTTGGGTAATTGTTGATCGATTGATGAAGTCTGCACATTTTCTTCCAATCAGACAGACGGATCCGGTGGATAAGTTAGCTCAAGTATATGTGAAAGAAATTGTCAGATTGCACGGTGTGCCAAAAGTGATTGTATCTGATCGAGATGGACGATTTACTTCCAGACTTTAGAAGGGTATTCAGCAAGGATTGGGTATGAAGTTGCATTTCAGTACTGCTTTTCATCCGCAGACTGATGGACAGTCTGAGAGGACTATTCAGGTACTTGAAGATCTTCTGAGATTGTGTTTTGGATTTTGGGGTCAGTTGGGAAGATCATATTCCACTGATAGAATTTGTTTATAATAACAGCTTTCAGTCAAGTATTGGTATGGCACCTTACGAAGCTTTATATGTCCGAAAGTGTAGAACTCCTTTGACTCTGACTGAAGTGGGAGCTAGACAAGAAATGGGTGCAACTTTTGTTGATGAAACTGTTTTGAAAATCAATCTGATTAAAGAAAGATTGAAAGTTGCACAAGATAGACAACAGAAATATTACAATCAGAAGCACAGGTTTGTTGAATTTCAAATTGGTGACTTTGTGTATGTCAAAGTCAGTCCAATGAAAGGTGTTAGCCAATTTGGAAGAACGAGCAAGCTCAGTCCAAAGAGAATCTGCAGTACAAGAAAGAGCCTGAAAAGATTTTGGCTTATGACGTTCGTAAGTTAAAAAATAAACAGATTCCGATGGTTAAAGTTTAATGGAAGCATAGAACAGCACGAGAAGCTACTTGGGAGAAGTAGTCGGATATGAGACAATTATATCTGCATCTGTTCTGACTCAGTTTTGTTTTGGAAATGTCGAGGACGACATTTTTCTGAAGTTGGGGAGATTGTGAAAGCTGTTTTTCCTTTCAGGATCGTCCAGGACGAAGTTGGATCGTCCTGGGACGATCGGTACAGGTTTTCTGGACAGAGAAGTTCATCCCAGGACGAACTGGGGTTCATCCGTGCGAAATTTTTCCAGAGGGCAACTCGTCCAGGAACTATAACTATTTCGTCTGAACGAAATTCGTCCGGAGGGCAAATCGTCCCGGGACGATTTTGGATCGTCCAGGACAATCTGGTTGGATATATATGGAAATGAGATCTTTTTGAAGAGAGAAAAGGGCAGGAGAGAGAAAACCGAAGGAAAAAAGAAAAGTGATTTTTGGGCGACTTCTGTCCGTTTTCGTCCGTAGCTGCAGTTGAGAAAATTGACCGACTCAAAATAAGGCACATTCCGCCTTTCTCAATTTTTAGAAATGAGACGACTTTTTCGTTGCGGATTTTGTCTCCGTTAGCGACAAATTGATTCTGTTTTGTACTGATCAACCTTTTACCGCGTAACTTTTGGTATATTTCTGAGATGATATTTGTGCACGTTTTGAGTATTTTCTGGAAGATTTTTATCGGGTATTTTGAATTCTGCGGAGTTTTGATCGAATAACAATTTATCTGGATGTCTGAAAATGTAACTTCAGTACAATAAAAATCTTACAATGATATTTTGTATTATCTTTGGTAATTTGATAAATTTCTGAATCTGTGAATTCTGTGTAAATTCTGTATACTGTTGTTATGCCGCTGACGATTTTTCTGACGAAATCTGATTTTCTGAATTGAATGCTTTGATGTGCTGTGATATCATAAGGGAGTTATAAGGGGCCAAAATCCTTTGAGATTCTGTCTGTGTCAGGGAAATCTGAAAAGAAAATAAGTTCTGTTCTGAAAGTTCTATATATATGTTCTGTTCTGGTGCTATAAGCACAAAGGGAGACATAAGGGGCAAGAATCCGTTGAGATTCTGTTAGTGTCAGGGAAGGGAGGTATAAGGGGCCAGAATCCGTCGAGATTCTGTCAGAGTCAGGGATATGTGATATGTGAAATGTGATATCTGAAATGTGATTTTATCTTATTTGAATTGTGATTTGTACGATCCAAACTGTTCTGTGATTTGAAAGCTTTATAAGTTTTGTAAGATCTGTTCTGCACTCTGATTTGAATTAATGTATCTGTGATGTGATTTCTATTTGATCAAATATCTGTTCTATTTGTTATACGACTTCTGTACTACTGTTTGAATTTTGTACGGCTATTCTGATGTGTCTTCTGAAGTGAATTTCTGGAGATTTTGATTGGTTAGTGTAGTCTTGCTGAGTTGTTAGCTTGTCCTTATTTTCTGCGTGGTTTTCAGGTTCTGGAAAAGGGAAGGAAGTCTTGGATTAGCAGTTTTGTGTTTGATCAGTGATCAAGTATTTTTGTACTTTTGATTTTTGTACCGTCATGGATTTTCTGTTCTGTTCTTTCTGTCTGTAGCCATGCACTGCATTGTATATGATTATTTTGATGAAATAAAGAAAAAAATAGTGGATGCATTTCTTTATATGTATTTGAAATCTATAGCAGCTCTGTGTTTTTGTTTGTTTGAATATCTGGAAGAAAGTCTGAAGCAAATTCCAAAACTAGATCCTGGATTTTCATCAGTTGTCGCGGCCCGACGCGAAGGGATTCGTTCTGGTCGGGTTGGGTCATGATATAGAAAGTTCACCTTGAGTTCCCCTCACTCTCACTCTTGAAGGTTGTTTTAACGGAAGAATAACTTCGGCAAACTTAAAGACATCAACAAAAGACACAATATGCCTACAGTATTGCCAAATGAAAACCTTGCCGGAGGGGAAGGAGTAGGTGGATGTTGAATAACTCGCCATTGTCCGAAGATTTGGTGCTCGTCGATGGAGGTCGTCAAAGTGAAGAGGATTCGGTCGACGTAGTCGTCAATGGTGTGGTCGATCTCCAAATTGAGCTAGAAGAAGGGTGATCTCAACACATTTACTCGTCCTTGATGATCGTATACGAATCCATGGTCTCTTTCAGGATCGGCCATTCATGGGGAGTAGGCCACGATTGTGTATCTTCTTCCTTAGATGGTGTATGAAGGGAGAAGAGAAGGAGAGGAGGGAGACGTTGGGGTGGTCAGCCAAGGCTAAGGGTCTACGCTACTTTAATTTCAAGTTTTGGGTTTAGGTGGGTGGACGGAAAAAAATTAAAATCTGAAATTTAATTTCATATTTTATAATTAGAAAGGAGGGAATAATTTTGAAATTCGAATCTCCTCTAATGGAGAATAAGTGAGGCAGCACACCTTGAAAGGAGGGCGTTGATTGAGAGCATTAATGGGGAGAATTAATTAAGAGAGAGGGAATAGGGGGGTCGGCCAAAGGAGGGAGAGGAAGGGTGTTCACATTCAACCAATGTGTCTACATTCAATGAATGTGTGATTTGAAATTAAATCCAAATTAATTTCCGATTGGGAGCAATTTGGGGAGCTTCCTCAAATAGATTTATTAATTAGGAAAGAGTTTGAATTTCAAATTTATTTGAATTCAAATTATGAGACTTTCCAAATTAATAATAGGATAAATTAGGAAGATATTTAAGGCAATCTGAATTGAAATCAATAGACTTGTGGATGAGTGGGCCAGTGGCTAGGGTGGGGGGCTAGGTAGGCCAGCGGCTTGAGGTGGAAAGGGGAGGAAGGCCGGTGGTTTGAGGAGGGAGGCCAGTTGTTTTCGGGGAAGTTGGGGAGAAGACCAGCAGTTTGGGATTGAGGAAGGCTTGGCCGGCAAATGTGGGGGTGGAGGGGAGAGGTTAGGCCGAAAGTGGGGAAGGGTGTGGGTGGCCGGCATTATTGAGGAAGAAAAAGATAGATGATCTGTTCCGCTGCATTTGATGTTTATAGTAGCTCTGTGCGTCTGTTTTTTTCTATAGGTTTGGAAGAAAGTTCTGAAACAAATTCCAAAGCCAGATCCTTGAATCAGTTCAGTCAGTCTGAATGTTCAGGCCCCACGACCCGATGCGAGCGGGACCCGTCCCGGTCGGGTTAGGTCGTGACACGTCGGGTTCGGGCTTCACGGACAGGGAGGCCGGCGTCGTCGTCGAACTGGAGTTCTACGGGCAAAGGGAGGCCGAGGTTCACGGCAACAGGGACGGAGGAGAGAATGGAGGGGCTTCAGCTTCTCCTGCTTGCGCGAATTGAGGGAGATCGAGAGGGAGAGCGTCCAGTTTCCTCCTGGAGCTCGCAAGAAGAGGCGTGAGAGGGAGCTGGGGGTTCAGAACCGAGAGAGTGAGAGGGAGAGCGTGAAGTTCGGTCTTGACACCGTGAGAGAGAATCAGATCCAGACAGAGGGCGCGGGAGAGAATGCCAAAAACTGAAGGCCTTCATCATGGGTAAATCGAATCCATTACCGAAGGAGGAAGCCCGCTTCTTACTGTCTCTTACTTTGGTCTCCAAAATTACCCCGAAAGAGGCTTCTGCGCTGCTCGATGTCTGCCTGAATCGCAGAAAATCGCTGAGGCGATTGATTTCGGCTGAAACGAAGACTTCGTTCGATCGAAGCCGTCAAGATTTTTTCCTGATTTAGAAAAGAAATTCAAAATATTTAGAAAGTCAAATGGCTCAAACAAGGATCAAATTGAGCTGAATCAAATCAAATTCAGCTAAGGTCGGGTCAGACTCGGGTCTGAATTTGACTCGATCCAAACCAATTCGAGCTCGAGCCGGCGCAACAAAATTAATCGTATGAAATTGGGTTCAACACAATAACCAATTTAAATCAAATCAGGTACGACACGACAAAAACGAACTAATCGAGTCTAATTGAACACAGTCGAGTCTGATCCGGCTCGAGTCGGGTCGATTCGAGCTCGAATTGGGCTCGACGGAGTTCGATTAAATCGATCGAAAGTGCTTGAGGGAATTCGAGCCAAAATCGAGGTCAACAATCATAACCCTAATTTTTGTTTGGCCACTATTTTTTTATTACTTTCAATAAATTTTGGTACAATGAATCTGTTTTCTATAATAGCTTAAAAAACAGCTTTCTCTATAGGAAATTTATCACCACTTTTACAAAAAAAATACAATCATCCCAAACAGACCCTTAGTATCAAATAATTGATAATAGATCTTGAACTACTAAATTTGAATAACTATCTAAATGAATCACCAAAGTAATACCCTATCAATATATAATTAAGCTATCATGTTAGCATAATTAATATAAGAGTGTTGCATCGTGGAACATTCATGGCGGTAGAGAAATAAAATGCTTAACATCCTAGTTTTGATTGAAGATTCATCACACATATAAATAAAGAG
Organism: Dendrobium catenatum; assembly: GCF_001605985.2. Taxonomy (NCBI): domain Eukaryota; kingdom Viridiplantae; phylum Streptophyta; class Magnoliopsida; order Asparagales; family Orchidaceae; genus Dendrobium; species Dendrobium catenatum. The sequence continues at coordinate 48,358 of NW_021318883.1, forward strand.
AGAGTGATGCAAGAGTTATAAGAGACACCACAATTTTTATGTGAAAAATTCTCAAAAAGGGAGAAAAACCACGGGGAGAATCCATTAGTGTTTATTGTTTTCATCAGGAAAAATTATTGCGTCCTCCCACCTGACGTAGAGATGCGTCCTCCCAGAGCTAAAATCGCGCTAAAAAATGAGAAATACCAAGCAAATACCGAGCAATACCAAACAATAACGAGGAATATCATCATGTGAAGACCAATACCGAGTTATACCGAGCTATACCGATCAATACCGAGCAATACAAAAAAATACCTAGTTTTTCCTAGAGAAAACTCAGTATGTGCTCGATATTGCTCGGTATAGCTCGATATAACTCGGTATTGGTCTTCACATGATGATATTCCTCGTTATTACCAAATAATACCGAGCAAAAACCGAGTTTTTTGGCGGTGGGAGGATGCAATAATTTTTCCTTCATCGGGGAAAGGAATTAGTCTAATATAACAAATATACATCATATATAGCACATTACATAGTTAGAGTTCGAATAATCCAATTACATGAGAGATATTTTTAAGAGAATTTTAGCCTATTCGTTTGGCCAGTAGGATTATAGTCGGATGACTACAATCAGAGGGCCAGTAGTTAGGCAGAAGAAGGATGTTGGAAGGACAATAATCGAGTGACGATGGTCGTAGGGATCATATTCTGCAGGTGACAAAGATCAGAAGGATCGTAGTTAGTGGGCGAAAGTGGTTGGAGTGGTACATCGATGGTGGCGGGTGGAGGTCCCCATAACTAATGGCTGGTGCGTGGGTCATGTTTGACAGAAGTTCACCAACAATTGTGCTTGGGTAGAACTCTAGAATCCTTTAAGTCTTAGAGCTCTCTCTAATATCCAGCCAGAGGATCCTCTCATGAAGAGAGCATATGTCTATTTATAGATTTTGTGGGTGACACGCTCTACAAAATGGAGAAGATCTATGCCAAATTCAGAGTGCTTAATCAGACAACTCATATTGATTCCTCTGATTAAATAACAATTATTCATGCATTTAAGTGTCGTAATGAGGTCTGGATTAAGCAATCTTAAGATCGTTGTATTCGTCTCTTCTAACCACTTGAATCGACTATGATCATGCTATATTTGGATATCATTTGGTCATCTAATTTATACTTTGAATCTTTCAAATGTGCTTAGACCCCCTGATTTGGACCCATTTGGGCTCGGAATGATTTGATGTCGTTGTGTTCGTCTTTTTGATACATTTAGTTTGACTATAAGTTTGTTGAATTTGGAGTTTGGATGGCTCCAATTTAATTTTGATAGTTGTTAACTCATATATATTTTGAGATTTGTGTCTGATTAAGTGATTTTTTGTGACGTATCAACCAGATTGGTTTATAGTCATATCTAAAATGCTATTATGTTAATTTTTTTATGAATAATATTTTTTTGTTAAAATAATTCGAATAATCCCATATAAAATGATTTAAAAATATTTTAAATGAGTATTCTATATAATTAATTAATGTAATATAAATTTAAAATTTTTAAATCTCATTCTAATCATTTTCAAAATAAACATTTTATTATAATAAATAAATATTAAAATTATAAATAAAGAAAATTTTAATATTTTCATATAGTGTGTGATAAATACTCGAAGATTTGAATTGAGAAAGCTCTGCACCACCAAGTCAAAATACAGATCCCTTCCCTCCGGCGCCAATTCCTGCTTTCATGGACTGCTGTTAGCCTGTTACTACACCTTTTTTCTATACCCCTCTCCCATCCTTTTTTTCCTTTCCCCTTTCTCTCTCGCGCTCTCCTTTGGCGGTTACTTGTCGTCCAGTAGGCCGCCGCCGGTGGGGAAGCCGCTGGTGCGACGTCGTGTGAAGGCGGCGTTAGCTAATGGAGCTCAACGGCGGCGGAAAGAAAAAGAACAATGTTGAACCTACAAGGCGGACGGAATTAAACATTGCTAAAGCGTCTGCATCGTCACTTCGCCAGCTACCTCTCGGCGAAGGTCAGAGTCTAGGGTTTCGCTCCCTTTTCGCTCTCTTTTCGCTCCCTTCACCAAGTTATATTCTTGTCTCCTGCGGTTGCAAATGCCGCAGTATTTGCCTACAGCATTCGCGAGAAAAGCGAATTGTAAATTGAGTTGTTATGGGAATTGGGTTGATTTGTGATCTTAGTTCGGCGTTATTTTTTATAATTTTAATTTTATTTATAACCGGAATTTTTTTTTGGTTGCAGTAATTATCAATGCTTTTAGCGCAACATGTAACATTTTTGAGTTTTCTAATGGTTTGTATGTTTGGTTGGCTGTCTAGAGCTTAGCTTCGGTTTCCGCATGAGTCCAACGTTCTTTGTGAAAATCTCTTATTTTCGGCTGGCTTTCTTAGACAATCTCTCTCTCTCTCTCTCTCTCTCTCTCTCTCTCTCTCTCTCTCTCTGGTTTTATTCTCTTTTTTATGGCTCTGTTATTTTTTTGTTTCATGGGCGAGCTGATGTTGGCTCCGCGCTGAATCAATGAGAATTTGCAATCTGTTGAAACCATTAATATATGTTTCATTTGTCAGTTTGAATCCTTTTTTATATTCTGTTTTATCTTCTTCTTAATTAGTATTTTCTTTTCAGCGAATTCAGTTTTAACCCGAACATAATGAGGAGTTTATACAACCATGCGAATTGTGTTTAAAATTTGTGTTTATCTGGTGCTGATGCAGAGTCGATGCAGCAAATTAGTTCCAGGGCGGGCAACAACATGGACTCTGAATCTTATCCCGAACGTCCTGGAGAGCCAGATTGCCCTTATTACCTCAACAGTGGCTATTGTAAATTGGGAATGTATTGCGGATTTAATCATCCTCCCAGGGAGGTAGTAGATCAAGCCCTTTGACTTTATTTTTTTGAACTAAATTGTTGATCTTCGTCAGATTGCCGGAGTTTTTTGTTTTTGGAAATTTGTTTGTCTGAATTTGCTAATGATTGTATTATTTGCCATTTAATGTGATTTATCATGGTGTTACTGTCCATATTTGCTAAGCAAATATCAGTCAAAACGTAAAGGAGCCTGTGCCTACTTTCTCGTTCCTTTGCCTTTTTTTGGTTCTATTCCCGATAATCTTGTAACAATTACAACTCTTCTTACAGCTCTCCTGCTCGATAATATATCAATTGTTTGGGGTTTAACAAGAATTCTTCTTTTAATCTAATTGGTACGTTGTAAAGGGTTGGCGCTATGCCATGTGATGCAACTTTTTCTTATTAATTGATGAACTCCACGATGTTTTAAGAGAACTGGGTTCCAAAATGTATTGAACATTAGAGTGAAGTATGCACTTCTCAACGAGTAATGCTATACTCTCCTACGAAATGCCAAAAGTTTGGAATTTTCTTGAATGTTCTCCACAAATATGCAACACGCTTAAAGAATGGTCACATGGCTTCATACGCTTGGAGTGTGCCACTTAGGCTTGGGGCACACTTCTCAAGAAAAACACTAACATTTTTTATTTTCTTTTAAGAAGTATAGCACGTCTCTTTTTTACTTGGCTTATATAGCTTGGCTTTGCTTGGTTCCCCCTCATATTATGTTTTATATATATTATAGATCCATATCCCTCATATAATTTTCTATTTATTTTTTATAGTTCCAAATTGCTTGATTCTTACTAAATGACTTTGTTACCAGTAAAATTAAGCATTACCCTCTTTTGTTATGAACATGTTGCAAATCATTTGTATTGCTGATCATCTTGCGAGGTCATCTTTATTTTTTTTGACTTAAGTTTGCTTTCATTAAAAAATAGAATCATATATCAGATCTTATTTTTCTATATTTTTAAATGATATTGAAGGAGAAAAGTAGCACATTAAGGATGATACTACCCAAAGTGTTTGAGTTGCATTATGATAGGAAGCGCTTGTAGAAATAGAGGAAAACCTTGGCTGAAATTGAATTTCAGCAAAGTCCAAATAGTGATTGAGAAGAACGATGTGAAAAACTAGGAGAAAACTTTCTTAATTGATGATATATGGAAGAAAACGAACAAGTTACAATGGATATTCAATCGGAGAGGAAGGTCCATCTCTCACAAATCTCTAGCTGCTGGTTAGAGCCCAAACCATCTAGAAAATTCTAATTTCAGCAAAATCATACATAAACTAACCCTAAGTTTTACAAAACTACTTTAAACATACAAGCTCTAGTAATATACCCAAAACAACTCTCTAATTGATTTTTCCTCCTAAACCGCCCTTTGCTCTCTCTTCATTAAGCCGTGGGTCCCACCCCAAGGGAACAAAAGGTTGCTGGGCGGACCAGGCTTCTATTTGGAGTAAACATACGCCGGTCCCTTATGGAAAGATCAAAACTAATGCTTCACCCTCTCATTTGGCTCACATATAGCGTCATAGTCGGGTATGTTTTTCCATTTTATTAGCACGTTCTTGATTCCTCCTCGCTGTTGTATCCTTTTCAGCTCTAATAGTTCCAACACCACCTCCAAATCCTTTGTCACTGGTCTAGAATTACTCTGAACTAGATCATGATCCCCAATTGCTCTCATCCACTGTGACACATGGAACACTGGTATATGGTAGGGGTCGGGGGTGACCTCAACTAACAGGCTATGATGCACCGACAAGGACACGGCGACACGGACACGACACGACACGGACACGGGACACATTAATTTTTAAAAATATAGGACACGGGTGCGGCATGGACACGACATAATAATTTTTTAATGTAATATATAGAAATTAAGGTGATATTATAGTAAAAATGACAAGCAATAATAAATCAATTTCATGATAACTTGTTTAGCTTATAACATAAAGATGTTTAGTAAAAAATGTCTAGTACACATTTTTATTCCATGGCAAAAAACTTTAAGCAGATGTGCCTTCACCCTAGAATAAGATCCTTTGTAGGTTTGAATGACACATTCTCTCATCCTTCAAAGGTTTTTCCTAACTTTGTTACATGAATCCATAAAGGCTTATCAGTTTCTACAGATGGCTCTTTTAAACACCCACCTAATCCATTCCCGCCAGCAGGAGAGCTCATTTTGCTAACAAACCAATCATACATATGAATACATCAAATAAAATTAATATGAAGTGAAATCAAAATATCCCAATAATAAGACAACATGAATACAACAATATACCAGTCTGCCGAGGGGCGCTGCCGCCTAGCAGGGTTCGACCTGTAGTTCTGCTTGTTTTTAAAGTTCGTAAGTTGTTTGTATGGGAAGATACCGAGTGGTACTGAGCATGTACCTAGCAGTACCGAGCATGTACCTAGCAGTACTGAGCGGTACCGAGTATGTACCTAGCAGTACCGAGCATGTACCAAGAGGTACCGAGCATGTACCTAGCAGTACTGAGCATGTACCAAGCGGTACCGAGCATATATTGAGAAGTACCGAGCATGTACTGAGCAGTACCGAGTGTCGGACATGCGGAAAAAGGCTAAATAGAATGGATGATTTTATCATTTAATAACCGGACACGCGTGTCCGATTTTAATTTTAATTTTTTAAATTGCGACACTCCAATGTCGTGTCAGACACGTGTCCATGCCATGTTCGACGCGTGTCCGTGTCCGACACTGCATACCCTCTTTAAGCGGAGTGTCGGTGCATCATAGCTAACAGGTCACTGCTCCAATCTTCTCCAATATCTTATATGGGCCAAAGTATCTCGGAGCCTTCCTCTTATTAGTTACCATCCTTTGTCTATAGGGACAAAGCTTCAAGTATACCCTATCCACTATCTCAAAAATGAATGTCATTCCTGCACCCATATGTTTGTTTCTTTATGATCTACCAAGCCCTCAATAAGTGCCTTTTTAATTTATCCAACACCCTGTCCCTCTCCTCCAAGTACTGTTCCGCTAAAGAAACTGGTGTGCTACATTGCCCAAAGTGCACCAAGTGAGGTGAGTCCCTTATGCACAACACTTTGAAAGGAGTCATATGGGAAGCTGAATGATAAGAAGTGTTGTACTAGTATTCTACCCATGATATCTACTTGGCCCACGACCAAGGTTTCTCTAAAGGAAAACATTATAGGTATGTCTCCAAGCTCCTATTTATCACCTCTGTCTGTTTGTCTGTCTGAGGGTGGTAAGTAGTGCTCCTCTTCAACACTGTTCCCTGTAACCTGAAGAGTTCGCTCCAAAAATGATTGAGGAAGAACTTATCTCGATTTGATATTATAGACTTCGATATCCTATACAGTCTGACCACCTCTCTGATGAATGTCGTTGTCACTATTACGGCTGTGTAAGGATATTGTAGAGGGATGAAATGAGCATACTTTCTCAATCTGTCAACCACCATCAAAATCACTGTAATCCCTCTGATCGTGGTAACCCATCTGTAAAATCTATGGTGACCTCCTCCCACACTCTATCTAGAAGAGTTAAGAGTTAAAGTTATGCCCTTGGAGCCATGGCCATGTATTTATTCCTCTAGCATATCTCACATGTAGCCACCATCTCCTCCACATCCTTGTACATCCCCTTACAATACAATTTTGCTACCAATCTCCTATATATCTACTACACACCAGAATGGCTCATAACCGCGCTCCTATGAAACTCTTGCAGCAGTTGTGGAATATGGATTAAGTTCTATGGCAACACAAGCCTCCCCTAGTACAACAGTCTCAGCCCTTCTAGGGAATAGCTAGGGTGGCTACTCTCAACCCTTAATAGATCCACCCTAATCCTCCTCAGCTTGTTGTCTTGCATACTCTCCTCTTTAATAGCTCCCAATCCAACATCATTGGTATCAAAATGCTAACTCCTGGAGCTCCCTCGCACATCTAGATAGGGCATTAGCTACCTTGTTCTCTAACCGCGGTTTATAATGGATGTCAAAATCATACCCCAACAACTTTGACAACCACCTTTGATGCTCCTCGGTTATCATCATATACTATAACAGGTACTTCAAGCTCCTCTGATTTGTCCTGACAATAAAATATCGACCAACAAATAAGGCCGCCACTTTTGAATGGATAACATGATGGTCATTAGCTTCCTCTCATAGTCTAACTTCAGCCTAACTCAGACGTCAACACCTGGTTGAAGTAAGCTATGAGCCTCTGATCTTTCATGAGCACTGCCCTTAATCCATATCCGAAAGCATCAATCTCCACCACGAAAGTTTGGCTGAAATCTGGTAAGGCTAAGATTGGTACTGTGTTCATGGCATTCTTCAATCTCTCAAAGGCTTGAGTAGATGCCTCTCTCATAAGAAGCTATCCTTCTTCAACTGTTCTGTTAATTGCCAAGTTATGGTGATGTATCCCCTCACAAATATCCCTAAGTACTTAGTCACTCCTAGGAAACCACACAATTCCCTCAGATTCCTAGATAGAGGACATTTCAACATTGCTTTAATCTTGTCATGATCAGCGACCACCATCTCCTGAGATACCACGTGCCCCAAGTACTCCACATTTGCTTGTGCAAAACTACACTTTTTTAGGTTGGCCCTTAGCTGATGATCCTGTAACACCTCTAAGACAACCCTCAAGTGCTGTAAATGCTCCTTATTCGACCTATTGTATACCAAGATGTCATAAATAAAAACCAGAATAAATTTTCTAAGGTATGGTTAGAATACCCTGTTCATGAGATTGAAAGGTAGTAGGGGCGTTGATGAGACCAAACAACATCACCAAGAACTCATAGTGTTCCTCATATGTCCTGAATATCATCTTTGGGATATCTTCCTTTCTCATCCTGATCTGATGGTACCTAAACTTCTGGTCCATCTTCGTGAACAACACTGCTACACAAAGCTCGTCCAGCAACTCATGTATCACTAGAAGAGGAAAGGAAACTTGTATAGCATAGTCTTCTTATTCAGGTCCCAATAATCTACACAAAATTTTTAGCTCCCATCCTTTTTCTTGACCAGTAAGACTGGGCTAGAAAAAGGACTCACGCTCAGCCTAATCATTCCTACCTCTAACATCTTCCGGATCAGCTTCTCAATGTCATCCTTCTAGATTTGACAAGGGTAATATATAAAATAGATCTATGAATGAAAATATACATGCCACATTCAAGCAATGATGGTAAGAAAGTTGTAGCACATGCAATTTGCATGCAACAGACTCTTAGCACTTGCTGGCGATTACAAAAGAGCCTTCGTAGGCATAGTAGCAGTAAGCATCAATGGGTGATGGATGCTATATCATCCCTGTAATCAACCACCGTTCAATGCCAGGTAAATACATTGATTTCTTCATAATCAAGGGTGGCCGATATGCAATAAATACAAACACATGTGGAAATTCTTATAAGCCGTTGTAGAGGACCCGTCATAAGCTCAACATGTATGCAAATAAGTACATGAAGAATGGTGGTAAAGACAACATGTCCTTAGCACATTCGGGGTACATACCAATTATCGTGGCAAAGGCTACACCTCCATGAGCAACAATTGTCCAACATCCGTCAAACACATCGGCCCTCTATATGTAAGGATAGATGATACGTAGTGAAGTACAAATATCTAAGGGGTTGTAGAATACTCATTATACATACTACATGTTATTTGCAAGCAGAAGCAAATGAGATACGACAAGTACAAAGTATCTACAAGTCGTTATAGAAAAGCTGTTGAGCACCCAATGCATCATCTACAGGGCGAATGCAGAAGAAAACTGTAGTAGATACGAGCTCATACAAGATGCTGTAAAAGATCTGTAATACATACAAGCTCTCTACGAAGATAGATGTACGTGTCACATGCACTTATGGGTAGATACAGAAAGACTTCAGTAAATGCAATATTCTGAAGTCAATTTTAGTCTGTGAAAGAATACATCTACATCTACCTGCCTACCTGTAGCAGTGGCGGATGTACTGCATGAGCCAAAGACCACAGCAAAGCGCATGAAGAATACTACAGATACAAGCTCCCATGAACTTTTGCTGGAGCCCCGCTATGAATATTACATACTATCTATGAATAAATGTAAGAGAACAACAACAAATGTCAACACATACAAATGCAAGGCAGGAGATTTGTTAGTGCACTATAATCCACCTGGAGAAAGTAACAAAAAATGCACGACAGTCTACCTATACAAAGCAACAAACAACTCAATTCAAAAGCTGCTATAAAATGCCACCGGATCCGCAACATCCTTACAAATAGACAGAAGGCATTTACAAATATTTCAAAATACCCTCGTACGCGCATCGTAGTTTGTATACACCTAGGTACACTAAAAGGGGTAAAAACAATCATAAAATCCGCATGGGCCCTGACGAACGTGTTATTGATACACATGTGATATCTAGGGATGCTGTGCGGGTCAATAAATTTGAATCAGATCCTCCTAAGCTGGTAAATAGGAGTCGACAATGTTCAATAAATAATTACAAAATGCCCCCAAACACCCGCATGGGCCTCGTCGAGCGTGTTATAAATATACACATGACGTCTAGGGATGTTGTGCAGGTTAACAAGTGAATTCAAGTTCGAACCCGACCCTCCTATGCGGATCAATAAGAGTCAACAAGGTTCGAACCTTTAAATAAATACACGGTTGTGACAACTGGTGTATTTGTTTTAATACATTCATATTAGGCCTTCAAGGCCTATAATTAAGAGAATTCACTAATAAGGGCATAAAGCTTATGAAACCTGATCCTCCTAAGCAAGTAAATAGGAGTGAACATGGTTCGAACCATCAGAAAAATATGTGATCACGAAGTTGACCGGAATATTTATTTTATATATCATATTAGGCCTTCAAGGCCTTTAACAAAGAAAATTCACAAACAAAGGCACGAAGCCTGAAAAACCCGATCCCATATTAACAAATTGATAGGGTCGACACGGTTTAATCAAATGGAAATGATCCCAAACACCCTAATGATGGTTGTGTTGAATGCAAATCTCAACCGGAGGGGTTAATTCCAAGTATTTAAATTCTTTCCAAGTGCCACCCAAATATTACAATCTCAAAAATCCAAAAATCTAAAAAAATATTTAACATTGAAATCCAATCATCAACAACTTAAAGCAAAATTCATCCACCATCCGCAACAGTTTGTCGAGATAGACAAATTAAAATTTACTTCAGCTCATATAGAGCTAAATGCTTAGTCGAAAATATTATTAGGATAAATTCTCAAACAATCTCATGCCATTAAGGACGTGGTACGTGTCCTCTAACCGGCGGTTTTGCCACCAAATGTCACCGTAGGATAAACGGTTATGACCCGGGACCCTTTGAATCGAGTGATTTTGCCGCCAAATGGCATCACGAAATACCGGTTATGTCTAGAGTCAATACATTCATTATTGGCATCAAATCCTTGAGATATGAATCAATAGGATATGATCGATAGGGCACAAAGCCCTCTGTTAGCTAAGGTGGATTCAAATTTATCCACTTAGACAAACATTCAGCTCAGGTCTACAAGGTACCCTTGGACGAAGCAACCCATGACTACTGACAAGGATCCTTCTGTCAGGTTGGGTCGACTACCTCGTCTGACTAAGTAGACAAGGGACCATGATGGTCCGGGATGACGGAACTATGGGATCTTGATCGGGTCCATCATCCATTCCCCCACTATCCGCTTTAAGTGCAAGGTGGTGAAATTTTCATTTTTAAATATCAAACTTTTCAAATTTCCAAATCTAAACCCAATTCCCAAATTCCTTAAACCCATGCTGTTAGTATATGCCGGATACCACGTATCTACAGATACAATGTATTCATCAACGACTAGCCTTAATCGGAAGTTCTCTCTCATTATCGGGAGGGGTAATTAACTATAGGAGCTTGCGCCTATAGGAAACCAGAACTAAGATCATAAAGTCCTGCAAAATGAGGGTGAAATCTCTGGGTAGTGTCTTATCTACAAACCCATTTGCCTTCCCAAAATTTACCCCGAAACTAATTCCATTAAAACTCCTCCCTGAAAAAAAAAGAAAAAGCAATTAGCGCGCGGAGGCCAGGGCCAAATTTTCAAAGCCCACACCCTATTCCAATCATTCCAACATTCCTCTCCATCTCCTATCGTAGCACACAAGGCCTCACCCAAACATCAAACTCCCCACTCCAAACATCCCCTTCACATTTAAATCTAACCTAAACAACCCTTCCATTGCACTTCCAACTCCAAAACACCACCAACAACAACACAGTTTTTCATCCTCCCTCTCTCCATATTATTATTATTATTAATAATTAATTAATTATTATTAATTAAAAAAAAAGAGAAAGATGAAAAAAGAAAGAATGAAAAAAGAAAAACAGAGAAGAAAAAATTAAATAAAAAAGAAGAGAAAAGAGAGTTTTTGTTTTGTGTACGATCATCTTCGCCCTCGCATGTCACTAAGATATAATGATTTCTAAACTCAAGAATCTCCCAAAATCCTGTTTTCTAAGCTTACAACGCGGTGAGCAAGTGAGCAACCACCTATGCGCGCTTTTTATAGCGTGATGAGAGGAAACTCATTGCGATGCTTGCGATGATGCGGGTGGGCCTTATACACGTTTTTCTTAGCGTGACAAGGTAAAACCTAAGTAACCGTGTATGTGCTTCTATGCCTATAAGGAAAAACTGCACATTTTTATCCAGGTACACCTAAAGACCCATGCACGTCTTTATTGACGCGATGATATAGAAGATAACGGTCGTGGCGTCACTCGATACCGACTAGGTACGTCTTTCTTGACGTGGTGGGCATGCCCAAAATTCCCTTAAATGGGGGAGACGTTAGGAGATTGCCAAATTTTTTAGCAAACATGGGACTTGACTTGAACGTATAACATGGGACATAATTTGCACAAAAGCAAGGGTTCAAACTTAAATAAAACTATAGGGAACTGGATTTAAGTTAACTAAATACCATTTGCAAAATCGAAGAAGCTAAGTATCGTTTGTAATGAACTTATAATGTAATCGGCAGTTCACTTACAACCTGCTTATGAATAAAGAACAATAATAGATTATCTGTAATAAGTGTGACAATCCATTTATTGAAGGAGTGTGACAATCCACTTATTGAAGGAGGTGGGATAGTTGTGATGAATATATCAGTCCATCTATGTGCTTACAATACATACAAAAGGCTATCCACTTATTAAAAGCAAGGAGGCTTGTGATTAATGATGTAACTTGCATATAAGCATAAATGAGACCTGTTAATGCGCATACCAACTTGTTTACAGAGAATTAGAAAACTTGCATTCAATACAACTCTCCTATAGACAACGATAGATGAATAACCATCACGGTCAAAGTCAATCAAGCATCTAGCAAAAGCACAGTGCAACATACGATCAATGCAAACATCCACTGACGGTTCACCTACGGGTAAGAGTCAAGAACCCATCATGTACATAATACCTCACATACAAATGGTGGAAGGAGGTTTAATTCAAACGTTATAGCTTGTCAAAGGGCAAGGGCAATAACCTTTGATGAAAGTATCCATGTTACCATACAACAACAAACAACAATCACCTTATGGGCCACAAGGGTCTCTGAACATATGTTCAATAGTTTTCTATGAACACAAAGTCAATGTGCAGTGAACATGACAACTCGCCAGCCAACATGCATGAAAAACTCAGCATAGAATGCAGCTTATCCAACTGTCCACATTAACATACAAATAAACACCCTAAGCTTTCCTACAAATGGTGGTATTCCCTACAGATGTACATAGACATCATGCAATAAATGCCAGAGCATTCATATAGACAACAACAATCAAGCTTTCAGTAAATACACTAGTATCCTACAAGAAAAGGAAGTCGATTCATCATAAATACGAGCACCTATGAGCTACTACAAGACCCGTAATGTACATAACATGCTATATATGAGCAAATATATAAGAGTTGTGATAAATGCAAACATCTATGAGCCACTGTAGAAAATTAGTCATGTACACATCAATCTGGCTACAAGCTAAGCTGATGATTTCTAAATGTTCATTGCTAACAAAGCTTGCATAGGCAACATAGCATGACAGCTCGGTTGCAAAAAGAAATGAGCAACCCGTAGCCAACGCTACGACCCGACTACAATCAAGATATGCGTTGAATGCAGTCCACGTGTGGTGGGGGAAAGAAATATAGGGGAGCCTATACCCCTCGCCCGCATGGGTGATAAAACTGAACGACGACCCACTAATTCATGAATGATGCGACTAAGATGAGGAAGAACAAACTCTTACATTTCAAATTAAACTAAAAAGAAGAAAAAAAAAACATTACAAACGACGACGGATTACAACTTTTGACTCAAAATCAAAGACACCCTAAAGTTGCTTTACTCAAAGACGAAAGATACAGATGGAGTGACACTTGCGAAGAGACGAAATAGATTAGAAGTCGAGACGTAAGGTTGGAAAGAGCTCGTAAGATTTCCGGAGGGGATGAGAAAGAAGACGGACAAAGCTCGCAAGCTTTTTCATGAAACCCGTATGTTTACATTTCCAAAAATCACATAACATTCACTACTTTAAAATATTACAAGCCCCTCATATATATAGGTATGAAAGGGGAATACAAAAGGACACACAACATTAATTTTCACAAGAACCTAAACATCACAAGCATGGAAATCCTCCCATGCTAATCACGAAAAACCACCCAAGCCCAGGAACCGAAGGAGCAGCCGCGGGAGACAAGGAGGCCGCACGGAACCAAGGCGCCACAGCCACGAGAAACATCCCAGGCTCGGAAAACCAGCAGCCGGCCGGAATTCCAAGGGGCAAAGGCACACAAAAAAAACTAAAGCTCATGGTGGAAGCCAAGGAGCCACACATGGGAAAACCAAACAACTTCTTGGGATTCCAAAAGCCCTTTTGGAAACCCAAGAGACAACTTAAATGAAGATATTAAAAACTATAATAAAAAGTACATTAAATAAAATATAACTATGAATTAAAACTTAGCTAATAATGAGCTAACACTTAGTTCAATAAATGAACTAAAGACCATCTCATAAATGAGCTAAAATTTCAGGTCAAATTGATTGAGCTTGTAAACTCGGGGGAAGTCAAAATTGATTTATTTTGGACATGAGTTGACCCCCCTTTGTCTACATCAACGTGCATGCAACAACTGGTGAATTTTTGAATGTCTGCTAACGATGCACTAAGCTTGCATTATACGACGGCTTACTTGCAAGAAGCAACAAGCAACCTGAGGCACAACACTACGATTCACCTATAAGCAGAAATAGAGAATTTGCAGTATAAAATGCGGGCCACTGGTAAACTGAGGTAATAGATTTGCGGTGCCAAGCTATCAAATCGAATAAACCAGCTTGTTTGCAAGTGACGGGTAGAAGGCTCCCTACGCATTGCACAACTTATTAGCAAGTTGAAATATATTCTTGCAGGTTGAATACTTAAGAAGATGGCAACATGCAGAATATAAAATGAGCAAAACTATAATGTCGATGCGCTACAATGAAACTTAGCGCACTGCTAAATCTTGTGACCAGATCCGCAACATTTGTACAAGTGGACATAAAGCATGTGTAGGCTTTTAAATAAAATTTTGAAACTAATCATATTTGAATATTGCAAAAACACTCCCATGAATTGAAATGCGCGCTGATGCATTCAATCATGCATATATATGTTGTAAAATACAAAACATATCATGCAAGCATATTATCCAACATATAAAATATACCGTATAGCGGCAGCGTGTTACATTAACTTGCAAATACATCATACACTACATGAGATCACTGAATTATCATGCAAATGTGTGTTGTGCACAAATAGGCAATACATGAATGCATTATACATGTATGTCATGTATATATATCATATGTTATGTTAATGCATTAACCCTGATGAAGCATAGCGATTCATCATGCAAGCACATCAAATGATGCGTAAATGCACATGTCAGCATACATGTATTCCTGCAAATATATAGCTACAGGTGCGAGTATGTCAACATACAGATGAATACATCAGTGTGTATGTGAGCATGTAAATATGTCATAGACATCCATTGCATTGCATACAAATGGCTACCATACAAATATATTATGCAAAATGTATGCAAAAGTATATACCTGTATGTGCTCCAACGAGCGTGACATATACACACATGTGATGTTTGAGGATGTTGCGCGGGTCAAAAAATGAACTTAAGTTCAAGTCTGGTCCTCTGTCGGCAAAGAGACAAAGTTGATACAGTTTGAATCGTTGAACAAATATACGGTCGTAACGCCGATCAAAGTTTTTGTTTCATACGTTTATATGAGACCATCAAGGTATATAACAAGAAAAATTCATTAATAAAGGCATAAAGATGTTGACAAACTTGATCCTCTGTCTACAAGTAGACAAAGCCGACAAGGTCTGATCAATAAGCAAGATTATCCATAATCACCCCGATGATGATCGTGTTGATAGAAAATCTCAATTGGATGGGATCCCAAATATTCAAAATCCCTCCAAAATTCCTATAAAATATAAGAATCTAAATTGACTTTAATGTCACCCGATGATGGTCATGTTGAGTGTAAATCATAATCGGAGGGGTTACTTTTCAAATTCTCTTAAAAACTTCAAAGTTTCATATTCATGAAGTATATAAATATTTAACATTCAAATAAAACAACTAAACACTTAATATAAAATATCCACTATCCGTAGCAGTTTGTCGAGTTGGACAAGTTAGAAAATCACTTCAGGTCACAAAAAGAAAATGTCTAATCGAGAATATTACTAGGATTCATTCTCAAATCATCTCTTGCCACTAAGGTCATGGCACGTGTCCTCTAACTAGTGGTCTCATTGCCAAATGGCATTACATATCAACGGTTATGATCGGGACCCTCTGATCGTGTGGTTTCTTTGCTAAATGACATCATTAAATTACGATCATGGTTAAAGCCCGTATGTTCTCCAACGATACTAAATCATTGAGAAATGAATCAATATAATATGATCAATAGGGCACAAAGCCCTATGTTAGCTAAGGTGGGCTCAAATCTGTCCCCTCAAGCAAATATCCACCCCAAGTCTACAAGGTACCGTTGGACAAAGCAACTCATGGCTACCGACAAGGATCCTTTGGTCAGATTGGGTCGGCTATCTCATTTGACTAAGTAGACTAGGGATCATGATGACTCGGGACGATGGATATGATCGGTTTTATCATCATTCCCCCACCATCGGTTTTAAGTGCGCAGTGATATAAATTTCAATTTTGAAATATCAAATTTTGCTGGTACTGTACACCAAATACTATGTATCTATTTGATGACTTGCCTTAATCGAAAGTTCTCTCTCGCTCTGGGGGGGGGGTTTGGTAATTAACTATAAGGGATTGCGCTTATAGGAAACCTGAACTCATTTCATAAAGTTCTCGCAAAACAAGGTTGAAATTTATGGTTAATGTCTTATCTAAAACCTAATCCGCCTTCTAAAAATTTGCCTTGGAACCTACTCATTAAAACTCTCATCAACTATCCGAAAAAAGGAAGGGGATGTAGAGAGGCTAGGTCACGAATTTTCGGAGCCATAGTGAATTAGAGCTTGCACCAATAAGCTGGAGCAAGAAAGATCCTGATCCCAAAAAAAATTATGGGAATTGTCATGAGGTTTTATATAATACCCAATCAGACAAATATATTACTGAATTGGACCAAAAAACTACTATACAAGAAAATTGCTTAAATGGTGGCTACTGTGTCACTTCTATCTTGCTTATGTCTTGACTATAATTTTGACATGAATTGTCTTTAAAACGTGACAACCTATTTTGGAGGCAGATATGTGTCCAACACAAACTCAAGGTAATTTTGAAGCACCATTGCTTTAGAGATTGAGAATATTTATTAGTATTAATGTAATCCCGATCTTATTGCATGTGTGAATTTTCATAGTTATGTTTCTTCCTAAGTGTAGGGTGGCAAGGATGATTTCTTTCTCTAATTCGTAGATTACCATGTTAGTGCTGCAGTCACTGCATGGACCACCATAATATATTCCTTTTGGTTGGACTTCATCACAAAAGATACTTTTTACATTTCCGTTCTTCACAATTTCTCTGGCTTATTTGCACTGGTTATCTAATATTTTTTTTCTCAGTGAGCATTAAGTTATCTTGAACTTGTACTGTGATTTAACGTGAAATAAGCTTCTCTCTTGTTTTCTACTTCATCAGCACTATCTGGAGACTGGAAAATGCAATTTTGGACCTGCATGGAAATTTCATCGCCCTAGTTATAATCCCGGAATCAGAAAATTAAATTCCCTAGGCTATCCTCTTCGTTTGGTATGGGATTCCTGCTGATAATATTTATGTTCTTAAACTTTTAAGTTTCTATTCATTTAATTCATTTCTTTATTCTATGATATCTGATTTATCTTCTTCTATCTTTTTAAGAATGTGATTGATTGCAAATTTTATTTAACAAATGGATGGTGCAAGTTCAACAAAACCTGTACATTTAACCATCCTGAGCCATCTAATTCAATGCCCTGGTGGCTTTCACGGACAACGCCAAGCCAAACATTATGTCCTGGGGAACTGACTTCTTTCAATGCGAGCCCTCATTGGCAAGTTCCTTCAAGCTATGCGCAAGTAATTCTTCCTCAAGGATTGGCTCAAGTTCCAAGCTGGAATACATTTCCTGTAAGCCTGCATAATCTTTTAGTTGTGATTGTTACTAGGACTTTTTTTTTTCTTTCCTTAAAGGCTTAGCATGGTTTTTGATGCTATTTATGTCCAAGATGCTATAAACGTGGCGAGCTTCTGCTAAAAAGATTTGTGCAAAAAACTTTGCACAAAATTAGTTGAACACCTAATGTCGTACTCAATATGGATGATTGGAGAGTTAGGGCTCACATAGCCAATCCAAATAGTTGCAATGACACTGTCATGATTCTTAGAAGGAAATTGTAGTTATTGGTGTAAAAATGGCGAGATGACGGTTCTCCTAACCTTACTAGATTCATTGTATTTTATAGTGATTCTTTATGCTATTAGTGTAGTAGGCACCAGATAAACACTTGTAGAGATTGAGAAACTGCTAATTCAATTACTTCATAAACGATTTTTTTTATCTATAATCTGTATAATCACATATGCCTTTATAGTTATTTAACAGATAGTTGACATATCATGATAGAGGAACTTGTCCTTAAAAAGGGGCCCACTTGGGGAACTTGCTCGGGGATTGCAAGGGAACTTTCTTGAAATGATTGATTGGCATCACTTGTCGGGCCTTCCAAGGAGCTTGCCCTGCACAGGGCTAATTGAGGATTCCTCTTAGAGCTAGCCGCTTGGCACCATCATGTGCCTAGACTATATCTTAGTCACTCGCTCTCGCCCAGGGAGACCATTCTCACCAAATTCAACCCTACGGAGGCACCTTCTCATGGGACCCTTAGTTTGACTTGCCGCAACTAGTCGAGCAGAAGCTCTTGTCACGATCCGGTCCAGAGACTCGAATTAATGAGGCAGGACTAGATGGTTGGACGGTTATTTAAATTTTCAATTACTAACTAACTATTTCTAATAAGTAGAAAGAGCCACTAAAAACTCAAAAAATATATAAATACCTTTCTATTGGAGTGTCTCGCTTATGATATATATTTTCTTTTATTCTGTTTATTTTAGTTAATTGAATTATACCTAAAAAATATTTTTTAGTAGGAAGAATAAGTCATAACATAACTCATTGAGTAATTAATGCTTCTAAAATTATAGTAACACTAGACCTTTGAAACAATATGCTTGCTCATTTTCAAATATAAAATAATTTCATTTAAATTAATATCATATATAATCATCAATGTTATGTATGTCATATCTTTATCCATATCTTTTTTCTTTCTCATAAATAATACAACTATTATAGGATCCATCGTCTAAAATAATACCAATGAAGGTACTCATTTTCTTTTTCTTTTTTCTATCACTATAGGAAATTAATTGAATACCGGAGGTATTTTAGGTGGTTAGTTGACCACCAGAACTACCAGCGGTTAAACTGGCAGTTTGACTGCTGCTATTAACTGGAGGTTCAATTGCCTGTATTAAAATCTAATCGTCGGATGTTCCGGCGGTCAATTGGCCGCCAGAAATACCACAAGTATTGTCTTTTTGTGTCGGCTTTTACCAGTGGTTTAGCCTTCGTTTTTAAGTAAAAAGTTTCTGGCGGTTAAAATCGCCGTAAAACCGCTAGAAAGCTCCTAAAATTGAACACCCCCTCCCTTCTTCCTCACGTGGCTCATTTTCTTTAGTCTAGATGCCCGGTTAAAATTGTCGGAAAACCGCTAGAAAGCTCCTAAAATTAATGTTTATCTATTTGTGATTGAAACTATGCGAGAAGGAAATATTGGCGGATGTCTATTGATGCTTATGTGTATCTAAGTGAATATATAAGGGCCCGATTCTAAATGAATGAATGATGCTATATATTGAGTCATAAGGATCTAATATTGGTACGCGTTGGAGTTATAAGAGCTTGATATTGATGGGTTGTGCATAAAGAGTCATAAGATTTTGATTATGTATCTATTTTGAGTTTGTGAAATATTTGAGAGGCATAACTGTAATAGCCTCAAAATTGAATTTCATTGAAATTTTTATAAACTTGAAATTTTGGCTAGGTGTGCTATAACGTCAAGCTCTTAGGTTTACAAGGGTATGACTTTAGGGTCTTGAGCTTTGTATTATTGAGTTAGAAATTAAAAAAAAAAAACATCTAAACCCATTTTGATAAAACTTCACCCTAAGCTATCCCTCCCCATTTTCCCTTTGCTTGGCCAGATGAGAATAGTAGAGAGGAGAAGACATGACAAGAGAGGAGAGAGAAAGCGGGGTTCAGGGCAGCATATTTTCCATCGCTCCAGTTGTGAAAAATACTCTAATTATGATAGGTAACTTTAATTCTATTTTTATTTTTGATGATTTTGAGTTTGTCTATTTTAGTCATGGTAGGATTCAAGGCTACGACTATCGGTGCCCCATATCATTTTACTTTAGTCATGGATGTTCTCAGTAGACATTTGCAAGAGGATGTACCTTAGCTTATACTTTTTGCTGATGATATTCTTCTTGTTGATAATATTAGAGAGGGAGTTAAAGGTAAACTTGAATTATGGAGGTCAACCTTTGAATCTAAAGGTTGATTTTGAGAAAGCCTTAAGCCAATATCATTTTGCTTTAGTCATGGATGTTCTCAGTAGACATTTGCAAGAGGATGTACCTTAGTTTAAAGAGGATGTACCTTAGTTTATACTTTTTACTGATGATATTCTTCTTGTTGATAAGACTAGAGAGGGAGTTGAAGGTAAACTTGAATTATGGAGGTTAACCTTAGAGTCTAAAAATTTTCGCTTGAGTAGATCTAAAACATAAATATATGGAATGTAATTTTAGTATAATACATCTAGTGAGGGGATTGTGACTTTGGGTGATCAAGTCATTAATAAGAGTACCATTTTAGATATATTGGATCTATTATTCAGAGTGAAGGTGAAATAGATAGAGATGTTATCAACATAATTCAAGTTAGATGGTTAAAGTGGAGGAATGCATCGGGCTTGTTGTGTGATAGAAAAGTCCCCCTCAAAATTAAGGGAAAATTCTATAAGATGATGGTGAGACTTGCAATGTTTTCTGGTGCCGAATGTTGGTCATTAAAAGAGAAGCATAATACTAAGTTTTGCATGGATAAGTCGCCTTAGATGGTTTAGTCGCTTAAAATGGCGGCCTTCTGATAACCCGATTAGGGAAGTTATTGTATTAGATTTGACTTATGTTAAGAAGGGTAGAGGTAGACCTAAAACAACTTGATTAGAAAATATTAAAAATGACATTTCATTATTAGATTTAAATGAGAATTTAACTTTAAACAATATAATGGAGAAAAATGATTCATGTAGCCTAGTGGGATAAAAGCTTGTTGTTGTTATGATTCATAAGAAGATAAATATTTTACGCATTCATGAAACTAAATAGGTTGGAGAGAAGACTAAGAAGATTGATAGTTTAGAATTTAAACTTTGGTATTCTAGTAAAAGTCGTACTAGAAATAGTGTAGGTATGATTATAGATAAGAGTTTGGTGGATAATGTTATAAAAATTGATAGAATTAAAGATGAAATTATAGCTTTGAAAATTATTATTGATGGTAATATTATTAATATTATAACGGCTTATGCTTCTCAAATAGGTTTGGATGTGTGTTTAAAATTAAAATTTTAGAATGACTTGGAAGAATTAATTCAAAAGATGTCTCTTGAAGAAACAATTTTTATTGGAGGAAATTTAAATAAATATATTGATAGAGAGGTAAAAGAATTTTAAAAACATTCATGGTGACTATGAGTTTAGAGCGACTAATAAAAATGATAAGATTATATTAGATTTTTCCTTAGCTTATGATTTTGTAATTGCTAATATCTTATTTAAGAAAAGACATGAGCATATCATCACTTATAAGAATGAATATAATAAAACTCAGATTGATTATTTTTTTTATAAAAAATAGATCGTTTAAATTGAAAAGATAGTAAAATTATTCTGAATGAAAGATTATATATCCAACATTGCTTATTAGTTTTAGACTTTAAGATGAAGGGGTCAAATATGAAAAATATAGTAAAATGTTAGTTTAAGATTAGATAGGGGCATTTAAAGAGCACTAAAAATATTTTTGATATTAAGATTTGAGATTTTAAAATTTTTTCTGTGCATGTGGAAGCGAATGCTATTTGGAAAAATTCAAAGGATGTACTTGGAGTTTCAAGAGGCAAAGCTCCTAATAATAAAAATACTTGGTGATGAAATTAAAATGTGCAAGAAAAGATAAAAAATAAGAAACTTTATTATAATAATTAGTTTAGATGTAAAAATACTAAAATTGGAAAATATATAAGGAGGCTCATAAGGTGTCTAAGGAAACAATATGCAATGCAAAGATTTTAGCTTTTAATGATTTATATAATATATTAGATTTTAAAGAGGGAAAAATATATATCTATAAATTAGCCAAATAAAGAGATAGGAGTAGTAGGATTTAGTTAAAGTGAAGTGACATTAAGCATGAAGATAAAAAATATTGTTTTTTAGAATAGGATATTTCACAAAGGTGGATGAGATATTTAGGTAAGCTTTTCAATGAATATTGTGAGAATACAATTGATTTTAGTGACCTTAGCTCTCTAAATGAAAATATTGATTTTTATTTTTATAGACGTATCAGTAAAACTCAAGTTAGAGAGGCTTTAAAAAAAATGAAGTATGGAAAAACTATTGGACCGGATGATATTCCAATAGGGGTGTGGAAATACTAAGGATATGAAGGAATTTATTGGCTTACTAAATTTTTTAATATTATTTTGAAGACTAACAAGATGCCAGACAGATTACATCAAGGATTAGCCTTAAGCCCTTATCTTTTTGCTTTAGTCATGAATGTTCTTTCTAGACATTTGCAAGAGGATGTACCATAGTGTATGCTTTTTGCTGATAATATTCTTCTTGTTGATAAAACTAGAGAGGGAATTGAAGATAAACTCAAATTATGGAGGTCAACATTCGAGTCTAAAGGTTTTCGTTTGAGCAGATCTAAAACCGAATATATGGAGTGTAATTTTAGTAGTAATAGATCTAGTGGGGGTTTTGTGACTTTGAGCGATCAAGTCATTAATAATTGTATTCATTTTAGATATCTTGGGTCTATTATTCAGAGTGATTGTGAAATAGATGATGATATTATTAGTAGAATTCAAGTTGGATTGTTGATGTTGTTTTTGTTGTTGTATTAATATTTTTCATAAATGCTCTTCGTTAATGCTCAGGGGATGCTATCTTAACTACTTATTATCTCATCAAGCAAATCCCTCATCCACTTTTAGAGCACACCTCACTTAGCTCCATTGTTTATCTCAATTAAACTAAAATTTAGCCTTATACCACGGTCTTTAATCATACTTGCTTCTTTCATGTGGTCCACTTGCCAGAAAATCTGTCCGCCGTGTTATTCAATGTATCCTCTTTAGGTATTCTTCCACTCAAAAAGTTCATTGGTAGGCTTTATGATCCACTTACACAACGTTTTATACATTTTCTAACCTTTCAGGCAACTACTCACTTCTTTTCTCCCCGCTTCGCCGCTAAGCTCTCCTTGCTAGCTAATATACTCTTACACAAAAGCTCCTCTGACAGATTGCCTTCATCATCCTCATTTCCACTCATGAAAACACCTCCCATCACATCATCAAATTCAAATGAAAATCCAGTAACCAATGAAACCCTAAACCTTCATCTTCCTATTGTTTTATTGGAAATATAATGATAACGTTCTTCTTGCCCTATTCACTTATATATTTAATTTGATCACCCTTTTTGAAAGAATTATGTTGCCTTGTCTTAATTATCTAATCTATTTCTAATACATAATAAAATGCACTTCATCAATGAAGGTTGGAATATGCTACAAATGAATGTAAGTTATACATTCCTTTACAGTGACTTGCAATAAGTCATTTATGTGGAGCAACCTCTTAGGTATGTTGCTGAGGAGAGATTATTAGGTGCGGAGTGCGGACGGCTCTTGCTGAGGAGAGATTATTAGGTGCGGAGTGCGGACGGGGAGAGCCGTCCGCACAAGCACTATACCCAGCTAGGTACCGGCACTCAGTACTGCTGGGTACCACTGGGTACCGCTAGGTACTCAATATTTGTACGGACGGTGCACACTTCGCACCAAATAATTTTTCGTTGTTGAGGGGGGAATTTGTTGCCTTCTCTGGAAGGTTTTCTATACATAAACCTGTTGGTGATCCATCCCTATAAGAGAGGTTAGTTGGTAAGTTGATTTATCTAACTGTTATCAAATATGCCATTTCATTTGCTGTTCAAGTAGTAAGTTAGCACATGCCAAGTTCAAAGAATAGGCATTAAGAAGCTATTTCACTGATCCTTAGATTTATATAAGTAAAAAAAAAAGGGTTGTTAATATGCTTAATATGAGAATTTAAAATTTGAAGCATTTTATCAATGTCGATTATGTTGACTCGGTTGATTATAAATACAGAGCTATATTACATCTTTATTGGAGAAAACCTAGTGGCTTGAAAAGCAAGAAATAAATTATTGTGACAAAGTCAAGTGTTGAACCAAAATACAGCTATGACTTCGGCTTCATTTGGGGCAACTTTTTTATGCTTTATGAACAACTTTTTAGTACAAAAATTTTCTAATGAACAAAAATTTTTATACTAAAAAACCGTTTTAGAAAATAATGAAAAAGCCGTCCCAAGCAAAGCCTTAATTTGCATGCAAAATGATGCAGTTTGAAACTCATCAGAATTTAATCATCTCATTACTCAACGCATGGCTTTATATTATGATAATTGTGTTGCAAGTTATTTTGCCAGTGATCTTACTTTTTCATGAATGAACTGAACATATTGATATAGATAATCATTCGATATGGAAATACTTTCCAAGAAAATTACACTCCTATCTTCGGTTCCAAACAAATGAAGGATATCTTTAATAAGGCTCTATGGCATCTGCCTTTTGCGTGTTTTTATAATAAGTTGGAGCTTACAGATATATATGCTCTAACTTGGGAGCGTTGCCTTTTGATTTCTTATTTGAAGTATTATCTTAACCAGCAACAGAATTCTGGGAATGTCCAATTTGTTGGAAGTGGAACAGCCATGAATCCTCCGGCTTCATATTCTTCTTTTCCTCTGAGACCTGGTGAACCTGATTGCCCATTCTTTGCAAAAACAGGGGATTGTAAATTTGGTTTAGCCTGCAGGTTTAATCATCCAATAGCAAATATAACTTCTACGTCAGACTGTGAGTTAAGCCCCGAGGGTCTTCCCCTACGCCCGGTAAGCTATACTGCTCACTTCGTATAACGAAGGACTTTCTACATGATCTTTCTTAAATTTACATTTGATGACTGGATATTAAACATCAGCTTTTTGCATATCTTGAGAAGTTCATACAGTTAGCTCTTTCCAGAAGGGAATATAATCAACTCTTTTTGCAGGGTCGACCTCTGTGTGTTTTTTATGGCCGTTATGGTTACTGCGGATATGGCTTGACTTGCAAATTTGATCATCCAATAGCTGCTCCAAAGGGCATCACGGAGAGTCTTTCAACATCATCATATAATGTTCCTGTTGTTCGACAACCATTAGAGTCATCATCTGGGCCTGCCACGTTAACATTGTCAGTTGAAAGCTATTCTGTAGCCAGCCCTGGAAAATTAAAACGACTCCCCTCATCCAAACGACAGAAAATGAATTCTGACGATGAGAAGGTATAATCTGAATGATGATGGAACCACCCAATCACTTGACGGGCTTTTCTCTATTTATTTCCTTTATGAGTTAAAGCATTTCACCGGCCTAAGTCGAGTCCTAGCCAGAGGTGTCTATTCTTTTTTGAAGAGTGGGCGCTGTTCATCTAAATAACGACTACTTTCACTTGATAAATGTACTGGCCACCTCTTTACTTTACTGCAACGATGCTCTTCTTTACCCTTGTTTGTTACTTGGTCATGATGTTCCATCTATGTTAATTTATTCTCATTTAAGATCAACTGACAGTCCAAGAACATGTGAAAATTTTTGCTTTCTCACTCCCACCAATTTTTCCTTGTTTAAGGAATTTCCTTGATTCAATTGATTTTTTTGATCATTCAATAAAGTCTTTCAATTGTGTCTGTCCATTCAAGCTGTAGATATTCACTAAAAGGTCATCTTCACTGAAACTCAGTTTGTGAAGCCACTTCTATGAAACCTGTTGATTGTCGAAAAACAATTTGCTTCTCCCCAGCACGGTTGTTTTTGATCTTCTTCAGAACAACATATAGTCAGAGTTCAGAAAAGAAGTGCTGCTGCTTACAGGATGACTTTTTAACCCTTTATAGCTCAGTTTGGACTACACTTAACTGCATTGATAGATTTGTTTGCAAGGATAAATGTTGATGGGTGGGGTTGAGTTGATTCAGAACCTTTCTCTAATGCATTCCTTCTGGAATATCAGTTGTATTGGGATGCAATATGCCAGGTACCTGAAAACATGAAATGATTTCCTATTTTTTAAATATTTTATGCTCAATGAATAAAATTATCGAAGGCTGATATCTGTTTCAAACTGCTTCAATGCGATCCACTGTTCCTGCACCTTGTTTATTATTTTTCAATTCTAATGCTTGGAAAAAATAAAGATGAAAGAAAGAAACAAAAAAAGTAACATGTGTTGTGCGTTGAATGGTGATTTTGAATTAATTCGTAGAAGTGGCATTGCTAGCTAAAATTTATGGGTTCTCAGTGTTTTCACAGTTTGGAGCAGTAGGATGCAAGATTGTAGTTATAGCAAATGGATTTGTAATGTTAGTGCAATGACATCAAGGCGTATAATTGGTTGTGACTTTGTTCCTGTACTAGTGAGGTGTAAGGTAGAACTAGTTGTTTATTTGTGAAATAATTTGCGTATTGTTTGTTTGTGACTTTTTTTCCTATGTGATTTCATGTTAAATTAATTGTGTACACTTATAATTAATTGGGTTAGGTTAATCAAATAGAATGTGGCCTGAATTCATCTCATGTTTGAGGTCGTTAGACTTTGAACTAGCCTTAGATTTGAAGTCATCTAAAGATCTAAACTTGTCTTAGACTTGAAGTCATAGAGCTTTAGCGGTTTAGCCCTTTTCAAGCTTGTAGTTGTCAAAGACTTGACTCACCATAGGCTTTATGTCTTATGAGATCTTGAACTCATCTTATATCTGAAGCCGTTAGAAACTTTGTACTTGTCTTGGATTTGAAGTTGTCGAAGAATCTAAACTCATCTCTAGGTATAAGAGAATTTGAACTCGTCTTAGATTTGAAGTCATCAAAGAGTCTAATCTCATCTCAAACGAACTCATTAGGGGGCTTTGAATTAGTCTCATGTTTGAAGTTATTAGAGAGCAAACAACCCAACTCGATATAACCCACAAACAGAACAAAAAGTACCATGTCAGATGATGACAGGAATAGATCACCAGGATCTAATTTGGGTACCTTCGGGCTTTTTTCTATTTGTTGAGCTTATTGGTAAAGTTATGCGGATTGAGTAAACTACATTTACCATATCTTTATTTTTAATAATATAGGTTTTACGAAGTTTTGAATTTTTAATTATATAAATGATACAAAAGTGAGGATATTCAAACATATAGAAAGTTTACATCATATAACTTTTTATATGTCATTTTTCTTATTATTTTGCATATTTTGACATATTTCTTTTGAATTTTTATAGGGTATTTTTTATCATACGAAGTTGAGTATTTTGATGTGTGTTTATGATTTCTAATAAAAATTGCTATAGAAAAATAAAAGCCCATAAATATTGTTGTGAACATTATCTGTGAATTCTTTATAAGTAGTAACTATTAAAGTGGGTGTATTGTCTCAAAATTATGACTACTTTGCCATAAGGGTGAAATTATGAATATTTATGTGATGTATCTAATTCAATTTATTCTGTTAAAAGTGTTAAGGTTTATCTATTTGTGATTGAAATTATGTGAGAAGAAAATATTGGCGGATGTATATTGATGCTTATGTGTATCCAAGTGGATATATAAGGGCCCGATTCTAAATGAATAAATGATGCTATATATTAAGAGTCATAAGGATCTATTATTAGTATGTGCTGAATTATAAGAGCTTGATATTGATGTGTTGTGCATAAAGAGTCATAAGATTTTGATTATGTATCTATTTTGAGTTTGTGAAATATTTGAGAGGCATAACTGTAATAGCCTCAAAACAATAGCCTCAAAATTGATTTTCATTGAAATTTTTGTAAACTTGAAATTTTGGCTGGGTGCACTGCGGCGCCAAGCTCTTAGGTTTACAAGAGTATGAGTGAACACAAGGACTTTAGGGTCTTGAGTTTTTTTATTATTGAGTTAGAAATTAAAAAAAAAAAGCATCTAAAATATTTTTTTTAAAACCTCACCCTAAGCTATCCCTCCCCATTTTCCCTTTGATTGGCCAGATGAGAATAGTAGAGAGGAGAAGACAAGACAAGAGAGGATAGAGAAAGTGGGGTTCAGGGTAACATATTTTCCATCGCTCCAGTTGTGAAAAATACTCTAATTGTGGTAGGTAACTTTAATTCTATTTTTATTTTTGATGATTTTGAATTTGTCTATTTTCTCTCTCTTAAATTTGATAATAATTTCATCTCTCATTTTACTAAATTTTTACAATAAAATTTTTATTATATGTGGTACATATTAACCCTGAATGTTTTAACAGATTTATATTGAGATTTAATCGTTTGGTTTTGCATATATGTCATTTTACCTAAATAAATAAGGTAATATAAAATACAAAATGATTAGGAGCTAATATATTATATTTGGACATAAAATACATGATATGCATAAATTTATTATTTATCTGACCTAACATGCATATTGATAAGCACACTATTAGATTTATGTGCCATTATAATTGTATAAGATGTATGCATGTTGTCTGTTATATATATATATATATATATATATATAAGATAAGATATGAATGTGTGTAAAAATAAGAAAGACTGACTAAAAATGATTGTATATGTGCTATCCTGTACAGGATGATGAACTGTGAGGTGTTCCTTTAAATAAAATTTATGATGTAATCCTAAGTTATATTAAATGGGAGGTATAAGGAGATTGACTGTTATGATATGTCACGCTAACAATCAAGAATTGACAACTTCTTACATGAAATTCACCTAACTTGTGATATGCGATATGAGATTGATATTTGTTTATATGATTGATTTGATTGAGACTTATTCTTATTTGATCTGAAGGACCTACATGACTTGATATGACAAAAAACATATAAGTAGCCACATATTCTACCTTGCTTATTATTCGTTATAGCACATACATAAGACAAGCACATATGATGAATTACATATGTGATATGATATAATATGATACGAGCATGATACATGTCATAATGAATATAGATATGTGATAATCCTTATTCAAGGGTATATAATTCATTTGAGATAAATGACATACATTATATAACTCATTTATACATGATGCAAAACATAACATATGTGTATTGATATTGTACGATATACATAGAACAAGTGTAAAACACTTGCTTGATATGAAATGTATACTGATAACTATGAACATGAATATATTCATAATAGATCTGCTGCATTGCATTTGGCATACGTATAGAAATGACATAATATGCTGGTCCTTTATATGATTGTTGATCATTGATTCTAAATTACATTGCTTATATTGATTCCATCGCTCATATCAAATAACATCATTCATATAATTTTTACATGTTCTCAAAGTTACATGTTTATTCTGATTTGAATTGAATAATTATATGTATGTTATTTGACTTATTTATTTTACCTTGCATTGATTATCAAAACATATGCATGAAAAATATATTTTACTTTAAATAAGAATATTAATTATATTTTTTTATGTAATTTAGACATTTGAGTACTATAAAAATACATATAAAGATTTAAGCATTAGATCTATAAATATACAAAGAAAATTATTAGGCTTACCTCTTAGATAGTAGAAATCTCCTGGTAACAGAGCCACGGCTCCGAAATTTCATGGCAGCCATTTTGCAGGGCGAAGTGGATGACAACAAGGGGGAGCACGCAAGCAAGCGGTCACGACGGCGTTCATGGCGCCAACCAGCTTTCTCCCTCTCGTTGTCAATGCAAAAAGCCCAAGCAAAATATTGTCATCATCCTTCATCTACAAAACCAAAAACCTTTGCATCAGCAAAAGGATCAGAAATACGAAGGTAAGATTATTGTGAAACCCTAATTGGCAAATGAAAGATCAAAAGTTAAAGAAGATGAAAAAGAATCAAGCATACAGGAGGAGGACATGCCAGCGAGATCGAGAGAAGCGCACAAAACATGGTCGGTTTTGTCGATTATAAATAAGGAGCTCGGGTGGACAAAATCAATGGTGGGAAGAAGAGATCTTGACGGACGGTTAGGACGATTTCGTCCTACAGGTGTTCGCAAGACGACACGGATCATTTTTTACGGTACACCAAACGTGTAAGGAAATTCCATTGATGTTTGAGAATTGAGGTAATCACCGAAGATGCCTCCTAAGGGCATCTCCAACCGATCGTCATTTTTGACGTCATTTGATCGCGGATGAATAGTGCGACGTCAATATTGGCGTCGCACTGTTCATCTGCGCCATTTTTTTCTCTCTACCGAACAAAGGCGCGAAAGAAAACGACTGTTTTAGCGGCAAAATGGCGTTGGATTGGAGATGAAACACGGCATTTTTTTATTTCCGTGCACTTTGGAGTGAAAAATGACATTTTCGGTTGGAGATGCCCTAATTTACTTTGTTTAGAGACCGGCGACGCGTCCGCTTCTCCGCCCGCAAGACCTCCGCAAAAGCTCCAATTTCTTTTAAAGATATTTTCAAAATATTTGATAATTTATATATTTTAAAAATGCATGAATCTATATTATTTTTATAAAAATAGTTTATCATTTTTCTAATATAAAATTTTAATCAAGCTTTTTTTAATAAATTCTAATCATTTTTTAATGTTGTATTTATATAATTAATTAATATTCATGTTTCTATTTTGTATAAAATTTATATTTTAGAATTCTAAGACTCATATTTCAATCAACAAAATTTAATATATATATTTTAAAAATGAATTATGATTAGTAAATAATTTATTCATTCTTTTGGGACATTTTTTTTCGGCTTTCTAAAATAGTTTTATAGTATATTTTTTTATTCAAAAAATTTTTATACTAAAAATCTGCTTTAAAAATAATTAAAAATTGTGCGAAACAAAATTAATATAGTATTATTTCTACAAAAATTGTGCGAAACAAACTTAATGAAGATAAAAATTGAATGATTTTTTTTTTAATCTCGACATTTCCCTTGATTTTTTATCATCATTTTTTTACTTGGTTTCTGTTCATAAGTTAGAATTCTGAGAGTTATAATTCAAAGAATAAAACTGTATGCAGTCGGTAAATATATTATAAAAAAAATTGCTAATGATAGCTTTAAATTATGAATTTTTTATAATTTTATCATAACTCTTCACGCAGAGTTGTATTGTATTTAAAAATATGCATGAATCTTATATATACCCATTGAATCATTTTAGAACTATAAGTTAAGTTGTTTGTGCTTAAAAATTCAAATATATTTTGTATTTTATATTATTTATTTTTTCATTCTGTTTTTTCATCATTTTTATATTTTATATATAAGGTAATATGTCGATTTATCTAAATTAACTCAATTTTTTTTTCGATTCGTTCTTTAATTAAAACTGATCTATCTTAAAATAAAATTTTAAGTAAAATTTTATGCTACTAAAATTAATATATATATCGTTTGTGATTTTTATAATATTAAAATTGTAATATTTTGATTAAGAATAATCCCAATATTGGGGCAGGATAGTGAAGTCCATCAAATAAGGGAACAAGAATAAGAAGGATCAAATGATAGTGAAGTCCATCAAATAAGACAAGCAGAGAATCTTTGCCTACTGCATTGCACATTGCCTAGCACCAAAGAACCCAAAACGCTACATTTCAAAGAGAAAAGAAGAATAAGGAACCAATAAAAAGACGCGGTATCAGATGATATTGAAAGTCGTCAGAAAAAAGGAAAAGCATAGCAGCATACCTGAATCCCCTTGTGGCGGCTTTGATTGCCTGAAAAGCTTCAGACCATCAGCGTTTTTGTTAGAATGAACAGAAAAATACTAAACAAAAGGAATACCTCCATATAAACTATAAATAAATTTTTTTAAAGAATGCAAGCATGAGCGCCGACGTCGGCCTCGCGCGGGAGAAATTTTGTTAGGGTTGGTGATTTGCAAAAGAGATTTTCTTTGATGTTTCTTTTCTTCCATTTAATTTCTAATTTTAGGGATTAATATAAAGAAACAAGAAGGAGAATGAGAAGAAGAAGGAGAAGAATATGAAGAAGAAGAATGAGAAAAGGAGGGAAAAGAATACGAAGAAGAACAATGAGAAGAAGAGGAGGATGAAGATGAAGAGACTCACCGTGATCACGAAGGGCTTCCGACCTGGATTCGCCTAGGAGATGCGACGTCGCTTGGCGGTTCGCTATCGAGACGGAGCGGAGAGTCTTTCGATTTCGCGGAAAGGAGAAGAAATTAGGGATTCGGAAATGAGAGTGAATGAGATATTTGATCACGCTAATCTTGAACCGTTTTTAACCGGTGTAAAATATAACTTTTCTCACCGATTTAAAAACCGTAGAAATAAAATTGATGCGAAAAGGATTATTTTTTGGTAGTGAATTGATAATACATTAAAATATTAAGGTTCTAATTCAATGAATAAAGTTATATATATACATTAACCATGTAAAGAGGCAAAAGAATATAAATAGTTGATCGATTTCAAATTTAAATTTTATACCATTGAATAATTTTATCATAACTCCTTATTTAGAATCAAACAAGCATGATTAACATGCTTAACCCTATAAAGGGAGTAGCAAAAAAGTACATGTGAACTATTGAAAGGCCATTTAATATGACTAATGGACATTTAGCATAAAGTAAATGTGAATTCACTTTATTATTTTTATTATAGTCTCAATTTTGTGTAGATTCCTCATGATAATAATGATATGGCGCCACTCATATATAACTTTTATTTGAAGCATTCTCGTGCTTGATCCCCACACTCTTTTAAACATTCAACTAAACTAAAACATCTTGCAAGTGTGAGAAGATGGATCCCACTAAGCTTGCAATGTCTAACTTGAAGGTCATGAGGAGGGCGGCATTTAGCGTCTCCAAGGGAGATAAAACTAAGAAATGAAGAAGTGTTCCTTCAACGATTAAGGAGAAGGATGTTGATATAGGTTCTTAAATAATTCAAGGATCTACTGGGCCCATCACCCCTCCTATGACGAAAATGAAGGTGGAACTGGATGTAGAAAAGGAAGTTGTTCACTAACTACTAAGAATATTGGCCTCCTTAGAACCTGCTACTAGGGATAAAATTGTGGTGATTCCAAGGAGAGTGATACTCTTCTCGAGTTTTGTGGACAACTTTCTTACTTTGAGATGGAGAAGGCAAGTTTCACTGGGGTGTCAAGTGGAGGTAGCGACTTCAAAGGAAGTAGCCTCCACGGAGGATGCGATGACCTTAGTAGAAGCCAAGTCAGTTGTACCTCCAAATGAAGGTAAGAATTATTTGCAATTCGTGGAGTGGATTTTTTCTAGTGGTCAGGCCTCCTCTAGTGAGCCCCTACTGTGTGCCTTTCTTGAAATGAATTATTTGGCCATCCCCCAAGCAAATTTTATGGCATTGACATTAACACAATGGGTCCCTTGCTTATACACTTAAATGAAGATCCACCAAAATATATTAGTAGAAGTTCATTTGAAGTTTTTTGGATAGGGCCTTCTCTATTTCTAATTCTTCAAAATTGAGTACATTGTTGTTATCATGCCAAAAAATTCAATAGAAAATTGTTCTTAATCATAATTATATCATCTTCAATTTCAACATACCAAAACCAATTAATATCTAAAATTCATGAGAAAATATAAATATTCATTCATATTTCATTTCACATATCATTCAAAAAATTATGTACAGTAATCCAATATATCTTTAATTTATATTTATTTATTGTATTATAAAAAAATGCATCAAGGTGGACGTAACCCCGCTCAGATCTTGATTTTACCATCTTCTAATCTACTCAGCCTCAACTTTATCTCTTCTTTAAAACAACACATGAATATTGATACATCATTAAAAAATTACCTTGATCAGGCACGAATCTCGAGGCAAAATCAAGTTGAAAACTTCAAAAATTAGATCAGAGACCATATGAATTCCGATTTCAGCAAACTTACAGTCAAACTGAGCGTCTCTGAAACACAAACCCAATGACACCAAAATCGACTCAATCTGAGCCCAAATGAGCCCAAATCAAAAACTCGAAGCGTTTTTGGAAGGATCGAACCACAATTTGGGTTACCAAACGATCTTCAATCATGACATGCTTATAGTCGAATCGAGCGGCTCGACAAGACGAATCCAACGAGCCCAAGATCATCAAATTCTGATATCATTAAGACAATCAAATATCCATTGAAGGGTGCATGATCTTAAGAATCAAGATCCGCCGTCCATTCGAACCACTCCAAGTTTACCCTTGATCTTCCACTTATTTTCAAGCCACGTCACTCAAGAATTCTATAAATAGAGCCTCATTTCCTCATGAGAAAGGGGGGAGAAGCCAAGAGAGAAGGACGAGAAGGAAGAAAGCTCCTGCCGCATAGCTCCTCCTCGACCACCGCCGGAGTGCTGCCGCACTACCGATGTAGTCTTGCCGCACCACCATCGGACCACCAAGGGACGCCGGAGTGCTGCCGCACCACCGTCGTAGTCTTGTCGCACCACCGCCGGACCACTAAGGGACGCCGGAGTGCTGCCGCACCACAGTCGTAGTCTTGCCGCACCACCGCTGGACCACCAAGGGACGCCGTAGTGCTGCCGCACTACTGCCATAGTCTTGCCGCACCACCACTGGAGTATTGCCGCAACACCGCCGTAGTTCTACCACACCACCGACAGACCACCAAGGGACGCCGAAGTGCCATCCGAAGCTGAAGTATCCCTGACACTAAAGTGCCACTACCGATCCACCGCCTGACACCGGAGTGTCGTCGGACCACCACCTGACAGTGGAGTGACGTTGGACTTTTGTAAAACTCTCAGTTGATATCTATAATCTGGTCGTCTTCAAGGACGATTCAGACCATTGTATTTTCCTCAAATTTTAGTGGAATCATCTTCAACTGGGCTAGGCCCCGTGGTTTTTTCCCTTTCCGGGTTTTTCATGTAAAAAATATTGTGTTCTTTGTGTGTGAGCTGGATATCCGTGCAATGCTAAGACATAGAATTATAACTCTATCGCCGCGTATATTCTAGCCCGCAACAAATATATAGGGTAAGCAACTACTTGCTCAACAGACATCCCAAAACCTTCATAAATCATTCAATATTTCTTATTAAAAATAAACAACATAATAATGAATATTATGTTTTACAATTTAATTAATGTAATAGTTATACGAAGTTATATTCTTAACATGATTTCAATCATGTATTTAATTATCAACAGAAGTTTTATGTTAATATTATATATTCATTAACTTCTAAATAACAATAAATAAACTTGTAATTGGCATTAAATTTGTATATATTAACAACATGAACTTTTATTAAACTTGTACTTTACTTTAGAGGAGAACATATGATTTGTATGCAATTTATGCAAAACATGATTCAAGCACTTATCTCGATGCCTACTTATAACTTAAATTTCATTTATTCCTCCACTTGATCATTCTTACATCATGATATATCATCAAAAAATTATCTTGATTTGGCATGAATCTCAAAGCAAAAATCAATTTGAAAACTTCAAAAACTAAATTCGGGATCATCTGAACTCTGATTTCAGCAAACTTATAGTTGAACTGAGCGTCTCGAAAATATAAACCCAACGACACCAAATCCAACCCAATCTAAGCCAAAACGGGTCCAAATCAAGGGTTATAAGTGTTGTTGGAAGATTTGAACCATAATTTGGATTACCAAACAATTTCCAAATATAACATGTTTATAGTCGAATCGAGCGGCTCGATGAGACGAATCCAACGATGAACGTTGTTCGATATCACCCCTTCCTTCAAAGTAATGGCATGTTCCAACTCCCTTTGTGGTGGTAGGCCCTAGGGAAGTTGAAAAATCTCGCTGAAATGCTATATGGGTGGCTGCACTGAAGATGGACTGTCTCCCTCCTCTTTTAGTCTGACCCCCTCTAAGCAATGCAACTCCACAAAAAATCCTCCTCCCACCTACTTTATGGTCCTGATCAAAGACTTGAGAGATATCCTAGTCTTAGATAGCCATACATGACCTGAATCACCATTCTCTTTCCCCCAACCACCAGTTCCATCCTCTATATTCTCCAATTGACCTTGGTATCCCTCAAGGTCTGTAGTCACTTCATCCCCAGGATAACATCAGTGCTTTCCAACTCCAAGGGAAGAAAATTCTCCCTCACCTGGGGATCCCCTGTATGGTCAATATCACTCCCCTGCAAACTCCTCCACCCATCTCAACCTTTCCCCTGCCCATCATCACCTCATAGCCCCCTTATATCCACTAATTTCACCCCTAGTAGATCAAAAATCTGGTGGAGATGAAATTGTGGGTTTCTCCACTATCTATCAACACCACCACCTCTCTATCCGCTATCTCTCCCTTCACTTTCGTGGTGTGATTTGGGGTGAATACTACCACTGAGTTTAAGGAGACTTCTGTTACATCCATGTGCAACTTCTCCTCTTCCTCCACCTATAACCCACTCTCACCTCTCTCTTCAACTTCTTCATTATCATAGATGGTGAGAGCTTGAAGAGTTTGGTCCTTACACCTATGCCTCAACATTTATTTCTTATCACATCTAAAACACAACCCCTTTGCCCTCTTCTCCCGTATCACCTTTTCCGTAAGCCTTTTGAAATTTCCCCCATTTTTCTCTCCTCCAACTCTCTCCTTGGGCACTTCCCTCAGAATCCACAGAGCAGATCCTGTGAGAGCTCGTTCCTTTGATTTTTCCTCTCTAGATTTGATTTTCCTCCCAGGATCATCCGGGACGATATTGAGATCGTCCAGGACGATCAGTGCATTGAAACAGCTGATTTTTCTGGAAGTGGATTGTCCAGGCCGATTTTGGATCGTCCTGGGACGATCAGTGCATGGCAAAATCCCGAGAGCAAGGGTTTTTGGCAAATTAATTATCGTCTTGCATCGTCCTGGAAAATCGTCCTGGACGATTGAAAATTGGTCATATCGTCCTGGACGATGTGGCGATCGGCCAGGACGATCAGACTGATGTTATAAGATAATCAGCTCGATTTGAGGAGAGAGAAAACATTTTTTATAAAATCAAAATATCTGAGGAGACAGAAAGAGAAGAAAAGCAAAGGAAAAGCTTATTTTCGGAGGCCGCGGAGCGCTTTTCGTCCGACGCCGCTGTTGGGAAAAGTGTTTATCTCGTGGTAACTCCGAATCCTATTTCTGTTTTCAGAGATATCGAGTTTTGATCGTATTGTGCATTGTTTTGTATTTTTGTGATCGAAAAATGGACCCGGTTTTGTATTGACACAACTTTCACCGCACAACTTTTAATATGTTATAGATACGAATATTCTACACGATTTGACTCTTTTCTGGAACAATTTCACCAGTTATTTTGGGTTCTACGCGATTTTGATCGAATAGAAAAATATCAGGATGTTTATTGATATTTATTTAGTAGAATAATAGTCTTATATTATTGTTGTGAACATTCTATTGTAATTTGGTGAATTGTGATTTTGTAGGATTTTTGTGTAAATTTGATAGACTGCCGTTACGCCGCCGAAATTTCGTACGATTTCCGATTTTTCTGAGATTGATGAATTGAATAGATATGCATATGAATGTTGATATGATTGTTCTA
>NW_021318883.1:99994-103462 GCF_001605985.2 Dendrobium catenatum
TTGATTTCAGTTATAGGTATTAGGTGACCTGTTGGGCTTTGTAAAGCTCATTATATGTGGTTGATATTTTCAGGTCAGGGAAAGGGAGCAGGAGATTGAGGTTGATCAGGAATCTTCAGATTTTTGTTCTTTTTTGTTATAGTGATTCTTTTGTACTCAGGACAGGATAGATTTCAGTTCATAGTGTAGTTCCTGAGTATTGTATATGATCTTTTGAGATATAGATCGACCTGTACATTGATGTTATAGATTTTTGTTAGACTATCTGATTGATGTTATAGATAGCTCTGGTAATTGGTTTTGATGAATTGATTGAAATTCTTTCCAAGTTAGATCTTGGGGCGTCACAGATCCCATGTGAGCTAAGAAGGTAGCGGTCATTTTGTATTACCCTCTTGAGTTGTTCCCCTAGCCCCCCTCTCTAGATGTTTCTGGTCCTTGACCAACTATGCTAACGCCAAGGCCTCTCCAAGGTCTTGTGGCCTCATCACCCTAACTTTTGCCTGGATCTCCACTTTAAGCCCCTTCATAAAGTTTTGTTTTAGCATTGTCTTTAAGAGTCAGTCAAGTTTGCTAGCCAGATATTCAAACCTATCACGATAATCTACCACGGCGCCCTCCTGTATAAGGGCAAAGAATTGCTCATAAAAGTCTCCTCCCCTATCATTTTGAAAACGTTCTAAAAAATAATCTTTGAACTTCCTCCAACTTCGAATGGGTTATCTTATGTCTCAATATTGGTACATGTTCAGTGCCTTACCCTCCAAACAAAGTCCTACAGCTGTCAGCTTCTCTTCCTCTGTCAACCCGTTGGCAGCAAAGTAACGCTATACTTTGTAGATCTAGTTATGGCCGTCCTTGCCGTCAAAGATGGGCATCTTCAGTTTTCTTACCTTCGGGTCACCCCCTTTTCCCTTGAATCCTTCATAACCTCCCATTCCCTGGAGAGGAGGTACTTTCCAGTTTTCACGATCTTCCCTTCGATGATCATAACCAAACCCTTCATCACTTTCCCCTCTTCTTTCAAAATCAGCACCTCGATAGCAGAAATCCCCCCTCCCAACAAAATTAATACCCCTCCTTTCGTAGCACATACTCATCCTTCATAGAAAGTGGTTCTAGAGGAGGCATTTCATCATCTCCCTCAAGGTTCTCCACTTTTGGATTCTTGCTCCCCCTAAACGGTTTTGGATTTTCTCCTCCCCCATGGCCGCTAGTGGTCTCCTTTGCTTCTACTTTGCCAGATTTTGTTTGTCTTCAAGCATCTTCTTCATCATGTCTATCAAGGCAGTGAACCTTCCAACCATTTTTTTAATGGATGGATGCAAACTATTTATAAAAATCAGAAGTTTTCTCCTCAAAATCCATCTTTAGTTCTCGAAGTTCTCCCTCCAATACTTCAACATTCCTTCTGGTCATTGATAACCCTCGGATCGATGTGCTCTGATACCAATTTGATAGGAAATAGCCACCTCCAACATAAAATCTAATGTGTTTTGAAGGTAAAATAGCAATAGGACAACATCAACTTGAGGAAAACTATAGAAATCTGAGAGAAAAATGATGGATTCCACTATTAAATGAAGAAAAATAACAAATGATATAAGTTTCTTCAATTCAAGAGGAAGAAACGACTCTCTGAATCCCTATCCAAGTGACTAGAGCCCAAGAACCAGGAAGATCTCAAAATTTTTATTCCAATTCTTGATGAAACTCTAATTATAGCCTTAACAACTAATTAAAGCTAAAGGAGAAATAAAAAATCCCTAAACACCTCCTAATTTTAATATTTCATCCAAAGCAATTTTTAATCAAGGTGTGGGCCTAATAGGAGTAGCCGGCCCCTTCTCTCTTCCTTCCATGGGATGACGTATATAATAGAAATCGGTCCACTTGGGACTGGTTCAATAGGAACAGTCGGCCCCTATTGGGTCGGCCTAACAAAATTGCTCACTATTCTCCAACTTATCAATTTACACTCCTTTAAGCGTGTTTATGGCCAATATCATTGAGGCCATCTATAATAAATAATTCTTCATGCACTTAGCGCCTATGAAGGTAATTGCGCATGCCAGAGATACCTTAAGGTATTGACATCACCTTAGTGCTCGTGATGGAGGAGGAGCAATGGCTTGTGTATTATGTGATCAAAACACTTAGAAGAGTAGGACGGAGGTATCTTATTTAGAGAAGCTTAAAAAGGCATTAGTAATCTTGGCAAGGCATACGTGACGTCTAGATATATTGCGTGAGTCAATAAATGAACATAGTTTGAGCCCGATCCTTCTATATGGATAGGTAGGAGTCGGCACGGCTCGAATTATCAAACAAATATATGGTCAAGGTGTAAATTAGAATACATGTTTTATACATTCATATAAGGCTTTCAAGGCCTATAAATAAAGGAATTCATTAAAGCCTACAAAACCCGATCATCTATCGATAGCTCAACAGAGTCGGTAAGGTTTAATCCATGAATGGAAATCCCCATAAATACCTTGACGATGGTCATATTGATAGAAGATCTCAACCAAAGGGGTTAATTCTAAATATTTCAAAATGCTACCCAAATATCACAAAGTCTTGAATCTCAAAATCATCCAAGTCTAGAATATTTAAAGTTGAAACGATCCATCAAATCACTTAAAGAAAAAACCCATCCACCCTCTATAATAGTTTGTTGGGTGGATAAATTAGAATTTACTTCAGCTCATATAAAGTAAATGCCTAGTCAAAAATATCACTAGAATCCATTCTTAAATAGTCTCTAGCTATTAAGAACATTGAATGTGTCCTATAACTAACAGTTTCGTCGTCAAATGGCACTGCAAATAAAATGTTATGACCCGGGGCCTTTGAACCGAGTGATTTTGCCACCAAATTGCACCACTAAATTATAATTATGGCCAGAGCCAATATATTCCTTAATGACATCAAATCCTTGATATATGAATCAATAGGTTATAATCAATAGAGCAAAAAGCCATATGTTAGCTAAGGTGGATTCAAATTTATCTCCTTAAACATTCATTCAGCCAAGGTCTACAAGGTACCCTTGGACAAAGTAACCCATGACTACTTACAAGGATTCCTCTGTTAGGTTGGGTCGACAACCTCCTCTAACTAAGTAGACCATGGACCATGATGGCCCAGGACGATAGAACCATGGTATCTTGATCGGGTCCATCATTCATTCCCCCACCATCCACTTAAGTGCAAGATGGTGAAATTTCTAATTTTAAATATCAAATCTTTCAAACATCCAGCCCATGCTGCTACTATATGCAAGATAACACGCATTTTTATACATATCTGACCGATGACTAGCCTTAATCAAAAGTTCTCTCTCATTATCGAGAAGGGTAATTAACTATAGGGGCTTTCCCCTATAGGAAACCAGAACTTAGATCATAAAGTCCTCATAAAATGAGGGCGCTCTGGGTAGTATCTTATCTACAAACTCATTTG
>NW_021318883.1:103585-112575 GCF_001605985.2 Dendrobium catenatum
TGAAGCCCACAGAGAAGTAAAAGTTTCTTGGCTTACTAAACTTTTTAATATTATTTTGAAGACTAAAACTATGTCAGATGAGTGGAGAATGAGTGTTTTGACTCCTATTTTTAAGAATACATGTGATGCATAAGATTGCAAATTATAGAGGAATTAAGTTAATTTTTAATATTTTAAAACTATGGGAGGGAGTTATGCAGCATATGTTGCGATGTGATACTAACGTTTCTCAAAATCAATTTGGATTCATGCTGGCTAGGTCTACTATGGAAGTTATATATTTATTGTGAGTTTTAATAGAGAAGTATAGAGTAAATAAGGAGGATCAACATATGACATTTATTGATTAAGAGAAAGCATATGATAAAGTTCAAAAAGAAGTACTGTGGAGAGTTCTAGGAAAAAAGGGGTCAATAATGCTTATATTTAAGTCATTAAGGATATGTATGCAGAAGTTATTACATGTGTCAAGACACAAGGTATTTTAACCAAGTATTTTTCTATTTCAGTATGATTACATCAAGGTTTACCCTTAAGCCCATATCTTTTTGCTTTAATTATGGATGTTCTCACTAGACATTTGCAAGAGGTTATACCCTGGTGTATGCTTTTTGCTGATGATATTCTTCTTGTTGATTAGACTACAGGGAGTTGAAGGTAAACTTGAGTTATAGATGTTAACCTTAGAGTCTAAAGGCTTTCATTTGAGTAGATCTAAAATTGAATATATGAAATATAATTTTAGTAATAATAGTTATAGTGGGGAGATTGTGACTTTGGGTGATCAAGTCATTAAAAAGAGCACACATTTTAGATATCTTGGGTCTATTGTGCAGAGTGATGGTGAAATATATGGGGATATTATTAGTAGAATTCAAGTTGGATGGTTTAAGTGGAGAAATGCATCAGACTTATTGTGTGGTAGACAAGTCCCCCTCAAATTTAAGGGAAAATTTTATTATATGGTGGTTAGACCTACAATGCTTTATGGTGCATGATGTTGGCCATTAAAAGAAAAGCATAATATTAAGTGTTGCAGAGATGAGGATGCTCAGGTGGATGAGTGGCTTTGCTCTTACAAACATGATATGAAATGAGCATATACATGAAAAGGTTAGAGTAGCCCAAGTGGAAGATAAGATCAGGGAGAGTCGCCTTAGATCGTATGGTCACTTAAAATGATGGTCTTCCGATAACCTGGTTAGGAAAGTAGATGTATTAGATTTGATTTATTTTAAGAAGGATAAAGGCAGACTTAAAAAGACTTGGTTAGAAAATATTAAAAAAGACATTTCTTTAATAGATTTAAATGAGAATTTAACTTTTAACAACATAATAGAGAAAAAAAAGGATTCATGTAGCCAACCCCACATAGTGGGATAAAGGCTTGTTGTTATTGTTGTTATGATTAATAGAAAGGTAAATATTTTATGCATTCATGAAACTAAATAGGTTTGAAAGAAGGCTAAGAAGATTTATATTTTAGGATTTAAACTTTAATATTCTAGTTAAAGCCGTATTAGAAATAAAGTAGGTGTGATTATATATAAGAGTTTGGATGATAATATTATAAAAATTGATAGAATTAGAGATGAAACTATAGCTTTGAAAATTATTATTGATGGTAAGATTATTAATATTATAACTGCTTATGCTCCTCAAATAGGTTTGGATATGTGTTTAAAATAAAAATTTTAGAATGACTTAGAAGAATTAATTCAAAAGGTCCATCTTAAAGAAAGAGTTTTTATTAGAGGAGATTTAAATAGATATATTGATAAAGATGTAGAGCATTTTAAATGCATTCATGGTGACTATGAGTTTAGAGCGACTAATAAGGATGGTAAGATCATTATATTAGATTTTTCTCCAGGTTATGATTTTGTAATTGCTAATATCTTATTTAAGAAAAGACATGAGCATATCATTAATTATAAGATTGGATATAGTAAAACTTATATTGATTATTTTTTTTATAAAAAAATAGATCATTTAAATTGCAAAGATTGTAAGGATATTCCGAGTGAAAGATTATGTACACAACATCGCTTATTAGTTTTAGACTTTAAGATGAAGGGATAGAATATGAAAAA
The DNA here is from genome assembly GCF_001605985.2 of Dendrobium catenatum. Lineage (NCBI taxonomy): Eukaryota > Viridiplantae > Streptophyta > Magnoliopsida > Asparagales > Orchidaceae > Dendrobium > Dendrobium catenatum. The sequence goes on from NW_021318883.1 coordinate 105,679, forward strand.
TATGGTAAAATATTGTTTTAAGATTAGATAGGGGCATTTAAAGAGCACTAAAAAAATATTTTTAAGTGTAAGATTTGAGATCTTAATATTTTTTCTGTGCATGTGGAAGCGAATGCTATGTAGGAAAATGCAAAGGATGTAGTTGGAGTTTTAAGAGGCAAAGCTCATAATAATAAAAATACTTGGTGTTGGAATCAAAATGTGTAAGAAAAAATAAAAAAATAACAAGCTTTGTTATAATAATTAGTTTAGATGTAAAAATACTAAAATTGGAAAATATATGAGGCTCATAAGATGTCTAAGAAAGCAATCTGCAATGCAAATATTTTAGCTTTTAATGATTTATGTAAAAGATTAGATTCTAAAGAGGGCAAACGATAGATGTATAAATTCGCCAAATAAAGAGATATGAGTAGTAAGGATTTAGTTAAAGTGAAGTGGCATTAAGCATGAAGATTAAAAAAAAAACGTTTTTTAGAAGAGGATATTTCACAAAGGTGGATGAGATATTTAGCTAAGCTTTTCAATGAAGATTATGAGAATACGATTGACTTTAGTGACCTTAGCACTCTAAATGAAAATAGCATTTTTTATTTTTATAGACGTATCAGAAAAACTCAAGTTAGAGAGGCTTAAAAAAAATAAAGTGTGGAAAAACTATCGGACTGGAAGATATTCCAATAGTGGTGTGGAAATGCTAAGAATATGAAGGAATTTCTTAACTTGCTAAACTTTTTAATATTATTTTGAAGACTAACAAGATGTCAAATGGATTACATCAAGGATTAGCCTTAAGCCCTTATCTTTTTTGCTTTAGTCATGGATGTTCTTACTAGACATTTGCAAGAGGATGTATCCTAGTGTATGCTTTTTGCTGATAATATTCTTCTTGTTGATAAGACTTGAGAGGGAATTGAAGATAAACTCGAATTATGGAAGTCAACCTTAGAGTCTAAAAGTTTTCGTTTGAGTAGATCTAAAATCGAATACATGGAGTGTAATTTTAATAGTAATAGATCAAGTCATTAATAACTGTACTCATTTTAGATATCTTGGGTCTATTGTTCATAGTGATGGTGAAATAGATGGAGATATTATTAGTGGAATTCAAGTTGGTTTGTTGATGTTGTTTTTGTTGTTGTATTAATATTTTTCATGAATGCTCTTCGTTAATGCTCAGGGGATGCTATCTTAACTGTTTATTATCTCATCAAGCAAATCCCTCATCCACTTTTAGAGTACACCTCACTTAGCTCTATTTTTTTATCTCAATTAAACTAAAATTTAGCCTTATACCACAGTCTTTAATCATACTTGCTTTGTTTCATGTGGTCTACTTGCCAGAAAATCTGTCCCCCGTGTTATTCAATGTATCATCTTTAGGTTTTCTTCTACTCAAAAAGTTCATTGGTAGGCTTTATGATCCACTTGCACAACGTTTTTATACAGTAGTAAGTTAGCACATGCCAAGTTCAAAGAATAGGCATTAAGAAGCTATTATATATATATATATAACAGCTATAACTTAGGCTTCATTTGGGATGAATTTTTTTGCTTTCTAAAACAATTTTATAGTACAAAATTTTAATTCAAAAAATTTATGTATTAAAAAATTGTTTTAGAAAATAGTGAAAAAAGCATCCCAAACAAAACTTAAATTTGCATGCGAAATGATGCAGTTTAAAACTCATCCAGAATAGTTTAATTATCTCATTACTCAACGTATGGCTTTATATTATGATAATTATATTGCAAGCTATATTGCCAGTGATCTTACTTTTTCATGAATGAACTAAATATATTAATATAGATAAAAATTTCATATGGAAATACTTTCCAAGAAAATTACACTCCTATCTTCGGTTCCAAACAAATGAAGGATATCTTTAATAAGGCTCTATGGCATCTTCCTTTTGCTTGTTTTTACAATAAGTTGGAGCTTACAGATATATATGCTCTAACTTGGGAGAGTTGACTTCTGATTTCTTATTTGAAGTATCATCTTAACCAGCAACAGAATTCTGGGAATGTCCAATTTGTTGGAAGTGGAACAGCCATGGGTCCTCCTGCTTCATATTCTTCTTTTCCTGTGAGACCTGGTGAACCTGATTGCCCATTCTTTGCCAAAACAGGGGGTTGTAAATTTGGTTCTCGCTGCAGGTTTAATCATCCTCGCATAGGAAAGATAACTCTTACTTCAGAGTGTGAGTTGAGCCCCATTGGCCTTCCGCTACGCCCAGTAAGCTATCCTGCTCACTTCGTATAATAAAGGACCTTGCATATGATCTTTTTTAGGTTTCGTTTGTGACGGCTTTCTTATTACTTCTTAAAACATCTTTTTAGTATAAAAATTCTAATTTTTGTACTAGAAAGTTGCTTTAAGAAGCAGCAAGAAAGCCGTCCCAAACAAAGCCTTAATGTTACATTTGATGACTAGATATTAAACATTAGCTTTTTGCATCTCTCTTGAGAAGTTCATAGCCCATTCATTTCTCTTGACAGATGTCCTGGATTCTGCATTTAACTCTTTTCAGAAGGGAATTTAATTAACTCTTTTCGCAGGGTGAACCTAAGTGCAGTTTTTATGGTCGCCATGGTTTCTGCGGATATGGCTCGACTTGCAAATTTGATCATCTAATAGCTGCACCCAATGTTCCTGTTGTTCAACAACCATTAGAGTCATCATCTGGGCCTGCCACGTTAACATTGTCAGCTGAAAGCTCTCTGTAGTCATCCCTGGAAAATTAAAACGCCTCCCCTCGTCCAAACGACAGAAAATGAATTCTGACAATGAGAAGGTATAATCTGAATGATGATGGAACCACCCAATCACTTGACGGGCTTTTCTCTATTTATTTCCTTTATGAGTTAAAAGCATTTCACCGGCCTAAGTCGAGTCATTCTAGCCAGAGGTGTCTATTCTTTTTTGAAGAGTGGCGCTGTTCATCTAAATAAAGACTACTTTCACTTGATAAATGTACTGGCCACCTCTTTACTTTACTGCAACGATGTTCTTCTTTACCCTTGTTTGTTACTTGGTCATGATGTTCCATCTATGTTAATTTATTCTCATTTAAGATCAACTGACAGTCCAAGAACATGTGAAAATTTTTGCTTTCTCACTCCCACCAATTTTTCCTTGTTTAAGGAATTTCCTTGATTCAATTGATTCTTTTAATCATTCAATAAAGTCTTTCAATTGTGTCTATCCATTCAAGCTGTAGATATTCACTAAACGGTCATCATCTTCACTGAAACTCAGTTTGTGAAGCCACTTCTATGAAACCTGTTGATTGTCGAAAAACAATTTGCTTCTCCGGAGCACGGTTGTTTTTGACCTTCTTCAGAACAACATATAGTCAGAGTTCAGAAAAGAAGTGCTGCTGCTTACAGGATGGCTTTTTAACCCTTTATAGCTCAGTTTTGACTCGACTTTCTGCATTGATAGATTTGGTTGCAAGGATAAACGTTGATGGGTGGGGTTGAGTTGATTCAGAATCTTTCTCTAATGCATTCCTTCCGGAATATCAGTTGTATTGGGATGCAATATGCCAGGTACCTGAAAACATGAAACGATTTCCTATTTTTTAATATTTATGCTCAATGAATAAAATTATCGAAGGCTGATATATGTTTCAAACTGCTTCAATGCGATCCACTATTCCTGGACCTTGTTTATTATCTTTCAATTCTAATGCTTGGAAAAAAAAAAGAAGATGTGATGAGGACATCGACAGACGCTACCGACATGTTTATCGCCGGCGAAACCGCAGATCGACTGCCACGATTCAGCGCCTCTACTTTTGATTGAGATGACATGATGTATTTTATTATTGTCTTGTTTGATTTACTGTTTTCCCATTTTACCCCTGTGGGGAGTTATGTTTCTTTGTAGCCCAGAGGGCAATTTAGTCTTTTTTACTTTTATAAGTCAAGACCTATATATAGTATAGAAACAGAAAAAGTTACATGTGTTGCTTGTTGAATGGTGATTTTGAAGTAATTCGTAGAAGTGGCATTGCTAGCTAAATTTTATGGGTTCTCGGTGTTTTCACAGTTTGGTGCAGTATGATGCTAGATTGCAGTTATAGCAAATGGATTTGTAATGTTAGTGCAATGACATCAAGGCGTATAATTTGGTTGTGACTTTGTTTCTGTACTAGTGAGGTGTAAGGTAGAACAAGTTGTTTATTTGTGAAATAATTTGAGAACAATAGAGAGGAGAAGACATGACAAGAGAGGAGAAAGAAAGCGGGGTTCGAGTCAACATATTTTTCATCGCTCTAGTTGTGAAAAGTACTCTAATTGTGATAGGTAACTTTAATTCTATTTCTATTTTTGATGATTTGAGTTTGTCTATTTTCTCTTTCTTAAATTTGATAATAATTACATCTCTCATTTTACTGTATTTCCACTATATAATTTTTATATGTGGTTCATATTCACCGTGAATGTTTTAATAGATTTATATTGAGATTTAATTGTTTGGTTTTGCATATATGTCATTTTTTCTAAAATAAGTAAGGTAATATAAAATACAAACCGATTAAGAGCTAATATATTATATCTAAACATAAAATACATGATATAAATAAATTTATTATTCAGCTGATCTAACATGCATCTTTGCCTAATACATACATATTGATGAGCACAATGCTAGTTTTATATGCTATTATAATTGTATAAGATATGTGCACGATGTGTGTTATTATAATATATATATATATATATATATATATATAAGATATTATATGAAATGTGTAAAAAAAAGAAAGATTGATTGACTGAAAAAGATTGATTGATTCAAGTTGATTAGATATGTGTTATCCTATACATGAGGATGAATTGAAAGGCTTTCCTTTAAATAAAATTTATGATGTAATCGTAAGTTACATTAAATGGGAGGTATAAGGAGATTGACTGATATGATATGACACGCTAACAATAAGGAAGTAACGACTTCTTACATGAAATTTACCTGACTTGTGATATGAGATTGATTTTTGTTTATATGAATGATTGAGACTGATTCTTATTTAATTTGAAGGGCATAAATGACTTGATATGAGAAAAACATATAAGTAGCCACATATTCTACCTTGCTTATTATTCATTATAGCACATACATAAGACAAGCACATATGATAAATTACATATGTGATATGATATAATATGATATGGCATGATACATGACATAATTAATATAGATATGTTATAAGCCTGATTCAAGGGTATATAATTCATTTGAGATATATGACATACATGATATAACTCATTTATACACGATGCAAAACATAACATATGTGCATTGATATTGTACGATATACATAGAACAGGTGTAGAACACTTGCTTGATATGAAAGGTATACTGATAACTATGAACATAAATATATTCATAATAGATCTGTTGCATTGCATTGGCATATGTATAAAAATGACATAATATGCTGATCCTTTATATGATTGTTGATCACCGATTCTAAATTACATTGCTTATAATGATTCCATTGCTCATATGAAATAACATCATTCATATAATTGTTACATGTTCTCAAAGTTAACATGTTTATTCTAATTTGGATGGAATAATTATATGCATTTTATTTGACTTATTTCTATTACCTTGCATTAATTATCAAAACATATTCATGAAAAATATATTTTACTTTAAATAAGAATATTAATTATATTTTTTATGTGATTGAGACATTTGAGTACTATAAAAATACATATAAAAATTTAAGCATTGGATATATAATATACAAGAATTTTATAGTAAGTATGTAAATCCCTCAAAATAAAAATTTTCAACAAGATCATGCAATTTGATCAGTTATCATAGAAGGTCAGCATTAATTATAAGCATGAGGTAAAATTGAAGCTGCCCATGACCACAGTACTCACAAAATTTCTCTTGTGCAAGCAGCGGAGCCATTGTTGTCTCTCATTAAGTTAATTTATGCAAGCTCTTATGAGCCTCCAGTAAACTCTCAAGAACTCGAAACTCCAAGAAAAAATTGAACGCGGACAAATAAAATTATTAGGCTTACCTCTTATACAGTAGAAATCTCCCGGTAAATAGAAGCCACGGCTCCGAAATTTCCTGGCAGCCATTTTAGAGGGCGAAGTGGATGACAACAAGGGGGAGCGCGCAAGTAAAACGGTCACGACCGCGTCCATGGCCGCCAACCAGCGTGCTTTCTCCCTCTCGTTGTCAATGCAAGAAGCCCAAGCAAAATATTGCCATCATCCTTCATCTACAACACAAAAAAGCATTTGCATCAGCAAAAGGATCGGAACTACGAAGGTAAGATTATTGTGAAACCCTAATGGAACAAAACGGCCTAATTGGCAAATGAAAGATCAAAAGTTAAAGAAGATGAAAAAGAATGAAGCATACAGGAGGAGGACATGCATGCCAGCGAGATCGAGAGAAGCGCACAAAACATGGTCGGTTTTGTCGATTATAAATAAGGTGCGGTAGAGCTCGGGTGACAAAATCAATGGTGGGAAGAAGAGATCTTGATCGACGGTTAGGACGGTTTAGTTCTACAGGTGTTGGCAAGACGACACGGACCATTTTTTACGGTACACCAAACGTGTACGGAAATACCATTGATGTTTGAGGCAATCACCGAAGGTGCCCCAAAATTTACTTTGTTTAGAGACGGGCGACGCGTCCGCTTCTCCGCCCGCGAGAACGAACTTTTATTCAGTCGGCCACCAATATTTTATGGCCAGGTAGTATGAAGAAAAGTCATAGACCCGACCGCTGTTTTTTGGGTTCTCGCACGTGCATTTTTTTAAATCCTTGACGAGCCGAACAAAATCCCATCACCTTTTGGATATATTTCAAATACCTAGCAATACCGAGCAAATACCAAGTTGTACCTA
>NW_021318883.1:113056-127928 GCF_001605985.2 Dendrobium catenatum
AAGCTATATATATATATATATATATATAAACCATGTAAAGAGGAAGAAGAATATAAATAATTGATCGATATCAAATTTAAAGTTTGACCATTGAATAATTTTATCATAACTCATTTAGAATCAAACGGGCATGATTAACATGCTTGACCCTTTAAATGGAGTGGCAAAAAGGACATGTGAACTACTGAAAGACCATTTAATATGGCTAATGAACAGTTAGCAGAAACTAAATGTAAATTTACTTTCCTATTTTTACTACCGTCTCAATTTTGTGTAGATTCCTCAAGATAACAATGTTATGGCGCCACTTATATATAACTTTTATAAGAAGCAGTCTCGTGCTTGATCCCCATCACTCTTTTAAAAATTCAACTAAACTAAAACATGTTGCAAGTGTGAGAAGATGGATCCCGCTAAGCTTGCAATGTCTAGCTTGAAGGTCATGAGGAGGGCGACATTTAGTGTCTCCAAGGGCGAGAAAACTAAGAAGAGAAGAAGTGTCCCTTCAATGAGTAAGGAGAAGGATGTTGATGCAGGTCCTTAAATAATTCAAGGATCTACTAGGCCCATCACCCCTCCTCCTATGAAGAAAATGAAGATGGAATTGGGTGTAGCCAAGGAAGTTGTTCACTAACGACTAAGAATATTGGCCCCCTTAGAACTTGCTACTAGGGATAGAATTGTGGTGAGTCCAAGGAGAGTGATACTCTTCTCGAGTTTTGAGAACAACTCCCTTACTTTGAGGATGACTAGGCAAGTTGCCCTGGGGTGTCAAGTGGAGGTAGCGACTACAGAGGAAGTAGCCTCCACGGAGTATGTGATGACCTTAGCAAAAGCCAAGTCAGATGCTCCTCCAAATGAAGGTAAGAATTATTTGCAATTCAAGGAGTTGATTTTGTCTAATGTCCAAGCCTCCTCCTCCAGTGAACCCCTATTGTGTGCCTCTCATGGAATGATTTATTTGGTCATCCACCAAGAGAATTCGAGGCAATGACATTAACACTATGGGTCCCTAGCTTATACACTAAGATGGCGATCCACCAAAATAGATTAGTAGAGGTTCATTTGAAGTTTTTTGGATATGCCTTCTCTATTTCTAATTCTTCAAAATTGATTACATTGGTGTTATCATGCCCCAAAATTGAATAGAAGAATTGTACTTAATCATAATTATCTCATCTTCAATTTCAACATATAAAAACCAATTAATATCTAAAATTCAAGAGAAAATATAAATATTCATTCATATTTCATTTCACATATCATCCAAAAAATTATATACAATAATCCAATATATCTTTAATTCGTCTATATATATATAGTATATTATCAAAAAATACCTCAAGATAGACGTAACCCTGGGAAGACCTTGATTTTACCAACTTCTAATCTACTTAGACTCAACTTTATAAAAATAAATAAATAAAAAGCCTCAACTTTATCTTTTCTTGAAAATAACACATAAATACATAGAGTGAGCAGCTACTTGCTCAACGGGCATTCTAAAACCTTCATAAAGCATTCAATATTTCTTATTTAAAATAAATAGCATAATAATGAATAGAAAGTTTTACAATTTAAGTAATGTAATAGTTATATGAAGTTATATTCATAACATGATTTCAGTCATGTACTTAATTATCAATAGAAGTTATATGTTAATACTATATATTCATTAACTTATGAATAACAATGCATGAACTTGTAACTAGCATTGATCTTAAATTTGTATATATCTACAACATGAACTTTCATTCAAACTTATACTTTACTTTAAAGAAGAACATATGATTTGTATGCAATTTATGCAAATTGCAAAACATGATTCAAGCACTTGTCTCAATGCCAACTTATAACTTAATTTTCATTTATTCCTCCACTTGATCATTCTTACATCCATTCAAGACAAATGAAGACATGCCCAATTCTTCCCCTTGTAGCTCAACTTTCACGTATATCTCCACTTAATCATCTTACATTTGCTTAAGACAGATGAAATAATATATTAACATATACATGTAAGGGCACTTGTAACTTACTTTTATTATACTTGATAATCTCCCACATTCTTCACATACGCCACATGAACATACATTGCATTTTCTGAGTATGAAAATATTGACATATTCAACATGTATAAACAACATTTAACATTATGCATGAATGTGTGAAAGTAATGTGTATAGCAATTCTAATAATATACATGAGGTAGAACATGCACACATTTTTAATAGTAATAAATTTAAAATTCATCCATAGCGAACATCTATAACATCATTTGAGGGCTTTTATTATTCTATAACACTTTGTATTAAAACCAATATGTAGTAAAATATATGAAAATCCATACATTTAAAACCAACCGGTAATGCTCATAATTATCTATTCTACAACATATCAAAATTTACATGGTGAAAATTTTCCTAAACTTGTTTAAATCAAATAAAATCCCATAACTTTCACCTAAATTGCCCAAATTAAAAACTAAAGTATGGTAATCGAAGCCCAACTCAAGCTGAATGATTTCTTCAACTGGTCCGACAGATGAATTCGGCTCCGAGGTCTCCAAAATCTAACTTTTCCTTTTCCTTCTTTCACCTATGTTTTCTCGCTTCTCCAATGTTTCTAGTTTTATGCCCTAGAATCTAATGGAAGGATTAAGTCCCCAACCTATATTTTTCTCAACTAAAATGTAAAATAAATTAGAGCCAACCAAAAGATTCAAAATAATAAAGATAGTCAAATATCATTCATAATTTATTTCTCAAAACTTCATATACAATAATGTAGCTTGCTTAAAATCTATACATCAAAAGAATAAGTATTAGATTACAAAATATCTCAAGGGCCCGGGTCCTATTGATCCTGCCCTTATCAATTATACTCTAATGCTTCCTTTCCTCTTCCTGAAAATTAAAAAAAAAAAAATCCATAGGGTGAGCACAACGACTAAGTAAACTTCTTTCACATTCCTATCACATATACCAATGATCATTTTACAAAGAAATAAATTATTCAAATAATAAATTAAACATCAGAACATGAATCAGGTGCTAACTTTATAAGACTTAACATATTCAAGTTTTAGAAACATAAATGCAAAAGTTACTATCTAATTTTACACAATGATTATCTTTGTACCTTTCAAAGAATTACTTTCACAAAACTATCAGAGTATACTACTTATCATAATCATAACTTGTGCTTTTGTAGGTAGATCACTTCACAGATGTTTCAAGCATATCAGAATGTACTTATTGTTAGAATATTTTTTACGAGTTTTTATTTAAATTATCCAAAGCATACAATGCATGAATGAATTGTGAATGTATCAATGCTTTTTTATAGCTCTACTTTCACTTATAACTCTTTCTAAACATCTTACACCCACATATATTAAGTGGGGACATAAATAGAATAAAAGTTGTTCACATCCGCACAAGGTAGATGGGATCAAAACATAACAACTACCTCCAACATCCACACTAAATAGATGGGATCATAATAGAATAGATAAGACACTTATATCATTTAAGAGAGTGCACTTAAAACATTTTATAAATCAGAACTACGCCTATGTTATATCATGAATTATGCAACATGAATACAACAACATATAATTATGACTTTAAATATTAGTGTGGTAATGTATGGACCATCAAAACTACCAAAGTATGGTAATATTGCATATATAAAACTAGACACTTAACATTTTCTTTTTCAATTATAGTTTCAGAAGAAGATCCATATTAAAATTTTAAATTTTTTAAAGAATTATCAGGAATATCAAAAAAGCCTCATTTATTCAATATGCCCAATAACTGAAAATCAGTCGGTAAAAATTTAGCTTCTTATAGCCGAAGTGTCAGGAATAAAATATTTTATAATAAATTAAAAAGTTAAATGGTGAAAGCATCGTAATACCTAAGAAAAACACTTTTGTTTATAACTTGTTATAAACTTTTTGGAATTGAAACAAGAGATGCTCGATGAAATCCTCAATTAGCCAGGCAGATGAATCCAGTTTCAGGCCCTTGAATTCCTCTCATTTTGTCTCTCCTGCTTGCTTTCCATCATTCCCTACTCTTTTTTGAAAGCTGAATGGGAGGGGAGGTTTGATGATTTTAAAAAAGGACGACACCACACCACCTCATTTTAAGCTTTTTAATCTTTTTTCCTTATTCATTTTAGCTAACAGAGAAGAAATCATGAAATTTGAGAGAAAAAGTTAGGAGATAGAATTGGAGAGAAAAAAAAGCTAGATTTGGAGGTCGTGGAATAATTTTCATTAGCTGGTTTTATTGAGAATTTCGCTCGTCTCATTATAATGAATCATTATCATATTTTTTATTTTAATAATTTTATATATTTGATATCTTTTCATTTGAATTTGTATTTTTGTTATAAAAAATGAGAATAATTTTACATTGATAAAACTTAAATCACATAACTTTTTATATGTTTTAAAGATTGAGATTATAGGCATTTTAATATTTATTTGAGATTTTTACGGAGTAATTTTGAAAATGCTGTGATTTTAACCTATTAAAAATTTATTTTGACATCTTAAAATAGTACTTTTGTTTAATTAAAATTTCAGAATAATATTTTACACAATTTTTGATAATTTGATTAATTTCTACAAAGTTAAATTTTTACGAAGTAGGGTTTTCTATTACGTGTCATTGGGATATTTTAAGACTTTTTGAATTAAGGCTAATAATATTTTATTTACTACAATGCATTAAAAATAAATGTGTATTAGGTTATCTAGTCGATATTACTGTTAGAATATTGTTATAATAATGTGTGTGAAAAAGTAAATATTGTTAATTTACTAATGTTGGCTGGAGACTGATTGACCTGTAAATGATGATGGGCTGATAGACCTTCTTTTAAATATTATAATTTGGTGTTATCCTCTAATAATTCATATTATACTAATTGAGAGTTATAAAAAGATGATTATCATGTCAATGAGAAAAGAGTATAGATTGTGTTTACTAAGCCAACAATTTACTGATATGTTTGTATTGAAAAGTTGAGTTTAGAAAAGATGTTTTGAAAAAGTTAATTTTTCTTAGGGAGAATTTAATTTCTAAAATTTTATTTTTGAAATCAAACACGTTATTATGAATGATATATCGCCATAGGAGGCAGAGATATCATTCCCTAATAAGTTCAGATAACAAAACTGAAAGTTTTATCTTGATTGTAATAGTCGAATTTAGGGAAGAACTATATATGACCCCAAAGGGTCAAAATGATGTTCTATCAATATTCAACTACAATAATCTGGATGTGAGATCATTTATTTCATATTAAAAGTCACGACGATAAATGATATATCCTCCATGGGAAAGCATATATCATCTATTATCGATCATTCAGACATAATGATAATGGTCATCGTTAATTTTAATTTTTCTAAAGAATATTAACTGAGTTTTAAAAATTAATTTTGAATATAGATTTATAATCTAAATCTCCCATGAGCGCAAGCTCTCGTAGTTAATTACATCGTAGGAAATCTAAATTTTCTATGAAAACTCTCGATTAAAATAATGACATAAAATTTATTTTTGAGTTTTTCAAGGAGTGATACCAAAAAAAGTGAGGATGGAAATCTCAACTAGGATTGTATAAAAAATTTAAAACTTATTTCCAAAGGTCAAAGGAGTAAAATTAGAAGGCACTTTGAGATTCTGAAACAGTTCAGAAGTGCTCTAGCCTACCCTATGTATTGGGCTTTAAGTTTTGGATTGAAGAATATTTTAATTTGAGTTGATGATTTATTAGAATGTTAACATTATATTCCCGAAGTTGGGGACTTAAGATTTTGAGGCTGTCTCGAATCCTAAATATAAATTGGGCACTGAATGATAGTAACCTAAACCTAGCTAATACCGTGTAAAATCTAGACCTATCTCGGATTAGATTGGGGAGCCAACTAACCACCTAGGTGATTTAAAATCATGTATCTAGTCTTTAATGAAAGAGTGGTAGACTGTTGATTAAATTTTGAGAAATTGGGGCTGACACCTAGAGTAGATCCTAAGTGACCCCTTAACATATATAGGGTAATTGATGCTTGAAAATAAATGCAGTTAAATTTTAGTTCTTTTTATTTATTTTTAATACAATGTATACTAATCGACTTGATAAATATAAAAATTTGTATGAAAGAACTTTAAAAAAGGCTTAAAAATATATTTTATCCTTGAGATTGCATAACATCTCCTTGACAAAACTGCATCCTAATAGGTCAGATGGTCTATCAGAACTTGCAGATGGTGAGGTACTTAATAAGGAGGAGAAGCAATTAATATACATATGCGAACTCTCGGTGATACCGAGCTTACTTCATAAAATGTTAGTTTTTATGTGAGCTTAAAATTTTATTTAATTTTTTAAGTAGAAAAAATTTTAATCGTTCTCTTATGAGCCTTTGATCGTATCTATGCTAAAACAAAATACGGTATGCAAGAGAATAAATCTAAAAATAGCATACATTTTATATTACACAATCAATGTAAATAATCAATCAAATTAAATAAAATAAATATTCATGTGATAGGTGCCACTTAATTATAACTCGGGATCTACAAAAATTAGAAGTGGTCGGGTACCACTAATAACACCCAGATTCTAATCCTAGGACAAATGCAAGTGATTTTGAGTGGATACTCTTTGTCTTTACTTCTTCGTCCTTCTACGAGCTCCTTAGATTGGTCGAGTCTGAATATCCAAATGAAAAGAAACTCCTCCCTGGAGGGATGTTTTCTTCTCTTTGGATATTTAAAATTATCCTAACTTTGATCTCCAAATATAAGAGAACTCTTGCTTAAGGGATGTTCCCCCTTCTTTGGATTGCAAGTTGGATGTAATATCCAAACTCAAAAGCCACTTTCACATCACTTGACTTAATTTAAATCAAATTACATATACAGGAAATCAAAAACCTAGACTTAAATACAACCTACAGGGTTTTTTTATACAGTTATAATCAAAATCTCAGATCATCCCAAACATTTATATATTTGTATTAAATTTAAATCGTAGCCACAGCGGCCACACTCTTTTAATTTCAAGGGGGATTTAATAATTTTTAGCACATGCAGAAAATTTGTGAGTTTAAATCATTTAATTTGGCCCTTCTATTTAGCCATGTATGAGTATGATCACTTGCATTAAACTTTCTGAGCATCTAGATCATTCATAACCTAGTAGTAATATATCGCTCATCAAATCAATTCATATATTGCATAAATAAATAAATAATCATATCAATCAATTAATTTTCAACCAATATTTAGTGAAAATCACAAAAAACTCAACACACAACAGCAGAAAGGTAAGCACTGGCCTAGCCTAAATTTAGTCGGTTATCCTAAAAAATCATCTAAAGTGTGTGTAGAAGACTGTGTAGCTTGGATATGTCCTATACTGAGTAATTTTAAAATTTTCTAGTATTTGATTTATCGAAGGTAAAAAGAAAATTTTAATTTGATTTTAAGTATTAGTATTTTAAGGTCAATTTAAAGTGTATTTTAAGTGTTAATTGATTACCACCTTTATTTAAATCATGGTCATGAAGTTTATTTCACTTTCATTGAGGCTAAGTCAATAACATTATAGGCCCAGGTTACCTAGTGGTAACTAATATTAATTAAGTTAATTTAATTGGTTGAGAGATAATAATTGATTTATTACAATTTTCTAGAATTTTAAGATTTTTGGAATTATTTAAATATATTAATTAAGGGATCAAAAGTTGACTTTTTAAAATTAAAGTTATTTTTGAATGCTTAGTATTTTTCCAAATACTATAACTTAAAATGAATAATTAGACTATAAGTTCGCTAAATTTTGAATTTTTTATATTAAGTTTGAATTTTTGAAGTTTTGATCTAGATTTGAACTGCGGTTGATCGGATTATTGACTTTTTGACTTTGACCTATTTCTGGTGATTTGATATTTTTTATAAATACTAGACCTTAAATGGAGTTGAATGACTTTGAGTTTTTTTAAATTAAATTTTTTTATATTTAATTATGAATTTTTAAAGTTCGGTTAAATAATGGAATTTTTAAATTACTTAACAGGCTTTTAATGATTTTGATTCAAATTTATTTCAAACTTCTTGAAATCACTGCCAAAGGTCAGGAATGACCCAAATGAATGTTCTCAAGTGTTTGTAATTTTTTTGAAAATTTTAATTATTTTTAAAAGGAATGTTCTCAAGTGTTTGTAATTTTTTTGAAAATTTAATTATTTTTAATTAATTAAATTAATTAAATATTATTTTTTTCTTAAAAATTAGATTAAAGCCAAAATTAGGACCTATTGATGGGGATTTTAATTTTCCTAGGTTGGAGACTTAATTATGAGCATTTTGATATATTATGTGATTTTTTAGTATTTAATTTAAATATATTATGATTTAATTAAAATCCTAGGTTAATTTTAAGGGTTGACATTGGGTCCCCTGAATGGTGGATCAAATGGACTCCAATTTCATTAAAACTTGGGCATTGAGTTCACTTAATCTCAAGGCCCAAGCCTACCAAATTTGGGCCCAAGATGGATCATCTAAGGTGGTCAACTAAACCACCTAATTTAAGGAGGGCTATCTAGACATGAAATTTGGGTGAAATTGGAGGCTGACCAACCCTTACACTGCATAATTAACACACCAAATTGCACAATCAAATTCCCATTGGAAAGATAATTAGGTTAGATTAGATTTAGGGGTCAAACCATGATCCTCAAACCTAATTAACCCAAACTTTCCCTTAATCAAATCAAACAGGGAAGAGAAATTTTGGGCAACTTAGAGACATGCCCAAAATTAATCCCTCAAAGTCTCAATCCATGGTGGATTAATATAGTGCTAAAATTACAAAAAAAACCCCTATAATTCTAACTGTAATAACTTAAATTTCATGCATGTTTAGGGGTTGAGACCATAGAGCTTTGATAGGTCTCCTCACGACCTTTACAATGAGCCTAAGATCACTTAAACTGGCCAAGTGGATGAGGAGAAATGATTTTTCAAAGCTATGCAAGATTATTGAAATTAATAAATCCAGTATTACACAGTCAACTGGAGCTCTCCATCCGGGCGCCTCCTGATTGGTCAGCCAATCATAGCAGCTGACAATGTAAATGTGAGATTGATTATAGCCGTCAGATGGTTAATCAGATGGTTATGATTAACACGGCTCTAAAATCATGGGATCTAATCTGAACTACTGATCAAGATCAACAGTTAAGATTATGTCTTCCACCTCTCGAACACGTCTGATGCCATAAACCTTCTCAAATATGATCTGAGAGATCCCGCCAGAAAACTTCCATGAAACTTCACAGAGAGGATCAGGGCATCACAAACCATCAACCCAAAGGTCAAAATCTGGTAGTTTGATGGTTTGATTCACACTTAACCAACACTACCTACCTATGAGCTCGGGAATAGGATTTCACCTTGGAGAAAGCCCCAACGGATGGGTTTTTCTCGTCAGAAGCTTTATGGGGCTACGACGAATAGTTCTCCTTTAGACGTCATGACCAGAGGATGACCAGAAGTAGAAGTTCGAGCGGAGGATTGAGTGCGACTTGGGTTCAGTCATGGGATGGATTTGATATAGGAGGTACATTAGGCCAAGGGGAATCTAATGCAAGTGAGAATTGGATTTTGCTTGATCTGTGGTGAAAGATAGCTCATGTATAAGTGATTTTGACCACTTTGTGCTAGCTTAAGTGTTGACCCGAGTCAACTTAAAGGTTAAGCGGGTATGTGGGTTAGACCTAGGGCCACCCGATGGAAGTGTTGGTTTGGCTTGGTGGAGCCTAGGTAGAGAAATGGCTCAACTCTTAGTGGTTTTGACCATTTTGGGCTAGCCCAATTCTCAACCTGAGTTGACCCAAGGGCTGGGTCAAATAGGGTAGCTGCATTGAGCCATAAGGGACCTAATACAACCATTGGTTTGAATTGATTTGGCTTGGGTTGATATTTTGCTCATGGAAACCTCTCTTTGGGCACTTGGGTCAAGCCATGAGGCTAACCCAATTGGGCCCAAGGCTTGAGCCTTAAAGAGGGGCCTCCCTAAGGACTCAACGAATGGTTCTATGGGTCTAAATGGGCTTGTCAAAGCCTTGGTCAAAGGGTTTAAGATGGATTGAAGTGTATGTATAGTTTAGTCAAATTACGTTGACTTGGTCAACCAAGTTGACCTAAGGTCAAGGGTTGGGTCCATTAAGTTTGGATTGATCATATGAACTAATGAGGGTGGTCCCAAGCAAGGGGGTTCATTTGGTTAGAAATGAGTGTTTGGATCCTTAAAGGGCATTTTGGTCAACCATGATTAATTTAGTCAACCAGGTCAAACCAAAAGTTTGATTTGAGTCTAATGCATCCTTAAAGATGTTTAGGGTGTATGAGAAGGGGTTTCAAGATTTGATGCAATTGAGCCATGTTGACTTTTAGGCATTTTGATCATTTTGACCCCTAGTCAATTCTGGGTCAAACTAGGTCTAACAAAAAGCAATTTATTGGTCAACATGTCATAATAAAGGATATGGACATGGTCAAGGGTCTTAGGAGAGGCCCCAAGATCAAATTTCACAAGGTGAAGGGTCTAATGGCATAGATTATAAATATTTGAAGGTTTTACAGCCTTTAGAAATCAATTCAGTTTCTGGAGTTAGGAGCGTCAAATTGAGCTCAAATTTGAAGGGTTGACCCTAGAGACGTACCTTATCAATATGTAACTGATAGATCATGAATCAGCAATCATTTTATAGGATTTCAAGGTGACTAAAAAAAACACTTATAAAGGGTTTTAAGACATATGCCTTTAACCTAAGGATTTGGTTTGAAATTCTAGATTTGAATTAGATTTTGGATTTGAATGATTGAGCTTTAATTACCCAAAATATTGCAATCAATTGAATACTTGTAATTGACTGGATATTATTTGAAATTTAATTAAAGATTGACTCATAGTGTGGATTGAAGTCTAGGGTGGAAATTGAACTGAGGGCTATTTGAAGGCTTGGTTTTGATGTTTTATTGGTAGTAGAATGGGTCCTAATGACCTCATACAATATGATATCGATACGATAATGGAAAATTATTGTTTAAACTTACTTGTTTAATGTGACCACTAAAATTCATGTTATTAAGATATTATTTTTATTATTGTACTGATTTATTATTACTGCATTATTGTACTGCTCGTGCCACTAGGTTATTACTATTATTGATATTGCTACTGATTCATTGTTACTTTTAATGTTATTGATTCACTATAATAATACTAAGTATGTGATATATTAAGCACGAGATATATTGAGAATGCGATTAAAATATTGATTTGATACTGATATAAAATAAGTGGATATTAAAATGTACATCATTATAAGATTTTATTGCATTAATATAATTTTGACAATCTCTACAAATGCATTAATTTAACCGCTTTGTATGATTTCTCTACTAATTGAAAGCTTTTATACAATGACTACTTTAGTAATTCGACATCTGTACTAGTTTAATAATTTCTATATTATATTGTTTTGTTGGCTTTCATATCATACTATTTTATTATTTACATATTATATTATTATTGTATGTGAGTGTTATTATTAATGGACTAATTATGGATTATATGACTATTATGGTTATCACTACAGAAAAATCATCTATTACCAACACTATTTTCCGACTAAAATTGATCATTTTCTGACTTTTTTCGGCAGGAAATAATTCCGGCAGCTATCCAACGGAAATAAGTCGCTAGAAAATTTAAAAAAAATATAAAAAAAAAAACTTTTCGTGCTGCCCAACTAGCCCGCCTAGCCTCCTGCCCACGATAAGGGTTGCAGCCCAGTTGCCCCCACCCGCCCAGTAGCCCGCGCCTGAGCCCGCCTAGTAGCACGTGCCTGCGCTCGCCCGGCAGCCCGCCTAACCGTACCCGTGGGTTGCCTGCCCAGCCGCCCGCGCTTGCCTGCCTAAGCCCGTGGGATGCACCCCAACTGCCCGCACAGCCCCACCAATCTCGCAACTACCCACTTTCCAAGGGATTTGAACCCGTGTGGGTTGGGAAAGTTTCAAACTCTCAACCACATTGCTGAATATGTAAGTACGTTTTCATTGTCAATTTATTATATTTAAACTATATAATTACCCAAAATCAAGTTATTAAATAAAAATTAAATAAAAAGTTGTCTGACTTCCATTGTAAAATCGCCAGAAAATTAACCGTCGGAAAGTCGCTGGAAAATTCCATCGGTAATGGATAATTTTCCTGTGGTGTATGATTTGACTACTGATATGCATATTGCTCTTTTGTCGTGCTTTAAATTTAGTTGTAGGATTTAATTACTTGCTATGCTTTTGAGCTCATTATATATGGTTAAATAATTTCATGTCATGGCAAAAGAGAAAGATTATGAGATTTGGCTAAGATCCTTGAGGTTTAGGTTCTTGTTATTTTTAGATATTATTTTGTACTCAAGGCATGATAGATATATTATGATTGTATAGATCCTAAATAATGTACATAGTTTTTTTAGAAAATGAATACAAATGTATATATTGATATCATGATCAATAATTTTGTTTTCACTAGTATTTATATTGATATATGAAATTAGATGGCTCTGATTGTGGTATATTAAAAGATAAAAGAATACTTCCAAGTTAGATTCTAGAGTATCACACCATCACCATTCCCAATGTCATGGTGTCCCCAAAAGCCCTTTAACTCTAGGTTTTCTCTTTTCCCATTTCACTTCTTAAACTTATTTAAGGTTAATTAGACATGTTAGAGCTTAAAAGTAATAACTAGATCAAAGTAGTTGAGAATTCATACCTAATTAGTTTAATTAACATGGTCCTAGAATAGCGAATATTACATTCTCCCCTCCTTACAAAAAAATGTTATCCTTGACATTTACATACAAGTTAGTATACATGTAACTAAGAATAAATCAGGATACTGCAGCCTTATTTCATTTTCCTTCTCCGAAGTTGCCTCTTGATCTAATATGTGCTTCCATAGAACTTTAACAATTGATAACTTATGTTTCTCAATTATTTCATGTCATTAGCTAATATTCGTTCTGATTCTTTCCTGTAGGTCAGATTAGGTTGCACTTTAACTTCATCTTCAAGGACTCTCTGGCCCAAATTCGATACTCACTTTTGTTATACTAACATATGGAACACATTATGGATGTCTGACATGTGATCAGGCAAGGACAATCTATATGCAGACTTTTCAATTCTTTCAATTACTTCAAAAAGTCGTATATACCTAAGACTATTTATTGTCCTTTCCAAATCTACTTACACCCTTCATCAGACTAATTTTCAAATACATAAAATCACTAACCTGGAATTTCACATACTTCTGCTTAAAATCTTAATATTTCTTCTACTTGTCCTGAGCTGCTTCTAGCCTTTTTTTCTGAATAATCTAATCTTTTGTGTAACATAGCCCACCAGCTCAGAACCCATCATTTTTCTTTCTCCTAATTATGTCCATGTTAGCAGTGTTCTGCACCTCCCATACAAAACTTTATATAGAACCACCTATATTTGATTGGAATCTATTATTGTATACAAATTCAATCAATGAAATATGATTTTCCTAACCTTGCCCAAAATCTAGAATATACAATCCTAACAGGTCTTCATATTTTGACTATTTAAACCTTAATTATTGATAATTAACTTAAATCAATATCAAAATATTAATAAATTACTTTTTATAGCATTAACTTGAATCTAATTAACTATTAAATACTAATTAATCCATAGGAAGCAAGCTTGACAAGCATTCAGAAGGATCAAAACTTAATTACATGGTAGATTGGGTATACATCATCAAAAGTTTTGTATACAAATTCCTGTGTTTGGATTTCAATTAACTTGGTAGAGAAAACAGAAATCAAATCCTTTTCAAGAGATCATTTTTCCTGTCGTTTGCCCATTGTCTATCTTCTTATTTTGATCTCCCAAACGAAAGAAATCCCTTTTTTTTTCCTCCTCTTAAGTGAAGGACTCCGAACGCCTCTTTAACAAACAAAATAGGAAGGTATTCATCATGAAAAAAATACCTTTTTTCTTCACTAAAAGAGAACAAATCATTCTGCCAATTGTGTGGCTAATTGGCCATTGCTAGCCAAAGTTCTCAACTAACTAAGCTAAAGATAGATGTGGAATATTTTCTGCTGTAAAAAGGGTACTCACTAGATAGAAATAGAAGCAGGAGGTACACAACTCTCCTTGGCCTATTGGTTGAGAGCTTTGGCTTCCAACTAAGAGGTTCAGGGTTCGAGTCTATGTGTATGCGTTGTGTGTGTGTGTTTGCCTTAAATGGCCTAAATGTCCCAAAAAAAAAAAAAGCAGGAGGTTGCTTTTCCTTGAAAAGCTGTCATGAATCATTTTACCAATATATTTTTTGGTCTCTTCATACCTCTTTGGTATCATCACGGATGGCCAATCTTTCATGCAAACGACCATTAAAAAGGCTGTCCTAAAGGTAACTTACCTCCTCTTTGCAGACGACTTTCTCTATCTGCAAGCCACACTACAGAAAATTTAGACATTACCTGTGGTTATTATAAGATTTCCAGTGGTTTTGTAATAAACCGGCAGCTTTTCGGCGATTCAAAAACCCCCGGTAAAACTAGGGGTGTCAATATTTGACACGACACAAAAATCCGACCCGGACCCGACCCGGAAAATCCGGGTTGAACCCGACCCGATTTCAAAACGGGTCGGGTTGGGGTTCCAGAAATCGACCCGTTTCAAAAAACAGGTCGGGTTCGGGTTGACCCGGCGGGTTGCCGGGTCAACCC
>NW_021318883.1:127991-265209 GCF_001605985.2 Dendrobium catenatum
GGCAACCCGCCGGGTCGGGTCCGGGTTCGGTTTTTCGACCCGTTTGTCTATCCGGGTCGGGTTAGGTTGACCCGTTTGAACTCGGGTCAGTTCGGATTCGACCCGAACCCGACCCGTGACCCGAAATTGACACCCCTAGGTAAAACCCGCATAAAAAATGGTTTCTGGCGGTTTTACTCACCGACGGCTAATACCGCCGGTAATTTACGGCAGTCGTAACGCCGTTGACCGCCGGTTATATACAGCGACGTATCGGCTGTCAAAACCGTTGGTAATAGCGGCGGCCAAACCGCCGGATCATCGCCGGTTGAACACCGGCGAACGTCGGTAAACCGCCAGCTAATCACCGACGGTCAGAACCGCAGGAATTACCAGCTGGTTAACCGTCGGATTATCGCCGAATAACCGCTGGCAACCGTCGGCAAACTGTCGGTAATTACCGGCGGCAATAGTGAACTTTCGGTGGCTATGATTAGTCGTCAGGTATCGACGTTACCGGCGGCCAAACCACCGATTAGCCGCCAGAAACCTGCAGCATTTGAAAAAAAAAATTTTGACAGCCTCGCCTCTATATTTACTGAATTTCACCCTAGACTCTAAACATACACATAAAATACAATAAATATCACAAATATGGGCAACACGCTACTATAATCAATCACAACAATTATCACAAATATCCTGGTCGGATTCCTGCGCAGGAGGCATGCTCGATCGCTAGAGGGCGGAGGAGTCGGGGGCGACTGTTTGTAGAGAGAGGAGAATACGAGGAAATGAAGTGGAAGGCTCGGGATGGCTAAATTTAGGGCAGTTTCCGGCGGTTCGAATGCCGGAAACAATTCACTTAAAACCGGCGGTGCGAGCCGCCGGTAAAAAATAATATCGCCAGGCTAACCGCCGGTTATCTGACTGCCGCTAATTTCGGCAGTGGTTAATTAATTAACCACCGGTACAGACCGCTGGAAATTCATGAATTTACTGTAGTGCCATGAGCTCTGAAATTAGCACTATCTTCCATTATCTTCACAATTTTATATATTATTTCATGTTGCGCATAATCCCCTTTGAGAGCTCGTTCATCTTCTCTATAAAAGTAATCCTAACGCCAAAGAGCAAAACAGAGGTCTGAACTTTATCATCACCACTAATGCTACTATGTACCTTGGCATTTGGTTGGCTCTAAACCAAAAATTATTTGCTTCTATCCACTTGGTCGATAAAGTTCACAGCTTCCTTGAAGGTTGGAAAGCCCTCACTCTTTTCCTAGGTGGTGGAATACAACTTCTCAAAATCTCCATTTGAAATTAATAAGCCACTGGACTCATTCGGCATTCATACCCAAAGTCAATAAAAAAAAAACACGTTGTATAAGCTCTAAAACTTTCTATTATAGGTACCCTTCCAAAGGAAGCTTCACGTCATTTCCTGGGACAAAACTGCAAACCTAAGCTACTTCCTGGCTTGGAGATTCCTAATATAAACACGCTCAACATTTCATGCAAGTTGAAGCTGATTTGTGCGTATTGTGAGGCTCAGGCTTTGTTTGAGACGGCTTTCTTTCTGCTTTCTAAAGCAGTTTTTTAGTACAGACATTTTAATTTTTGTATTAAAAAACTGCTTCAAGAAGCAGAAAGAAAATGATCTCAAATGAAGTCTCAATCTTTACTAGCAGCGTTGTTGAAAAATCTGTAGGGCTGCATTAGCTTCCCTCTAATACAAAAGCCTCTTGTTTTGGAAAGATTTATTGCTCAAATACGGCCATCTTTCTAGCTTCACTATAGGCAATAGCAATTCCATCTCGCTATTTCATGACCCCCCCCCCCCCCCCCTCCCACAAAACTTTTTACACCCCACTACCCTCTTTGATCACCCATACTACTATCTCTACCTCCTCTCTGCTGCAAACAGCACCTGGAATGGCAAAAACAATCATTTCCCTCATGATATTAAGGAATATTTATACGGAAAATTGCCAAAGCTTTCTTGGACTATATTTATACGGTACAAACAAACAGGTGATGATTTGTCATAACATAATAACAACAACAACAAAATCAAGTCTTTATCACACTAGGTGAGATCTGATACATGAATGATTATTTTTTTTTTTTTTTTCATTGTGTTATGTTAAGAGTCAAATTCCCATTTAAATCTAGTAAAGAAAGGTCATTTCTAATATTTTCTAACCATGTCTTTTTAGGTCTATCTCTTACCTTAACAACAAAATGTATTATTTGGATAAGATCTTGTTATCAATTTTTTAATCCTTAAAACTCCTGTAAGTCATGGAAGAGAAGAATGAGCATGCATGTGCCTGAGGATTATGGGCAGTTGCTACTTTGAAGGGAATGAGAAAAGGGGAGATAAGATGCATGAAATGTTGAGCATTTTTTAATCCTTAAAACTTCTGGTATGATTTAGGTCTCTTACTTCATTGTTTATATTAATTTACTCTTGTAATTTCAACAAGATTTCAGGAGGTTTTCTTATTTATTTGGCTTGAGAGATATAGGGTTTCTTTTTTGTGGTAATATTGAGTGAACTTGAGTTTCAATTAGATGATTTTTTTGCCTATTTTATTTGAATATTTCTGTGGCTTGTAGTTGATCAACTTCCCTCGCTTGTTTTAAGGACATGGGCTATTATTTTAGCCAAATCTCATAAATCTTAGGGTCTTCTTGTGGTGTCTGATCTCTTTATTATTAACTTGCCAATTCATTGCATTCATTCTTGGAAGGTGCTTTGACACAAAATGTAAAATCTTCCCTATAGCTAGTATCAAAGTTAAATGAAGAATATGATGATAATGAAGTTTGAGATCAAGTAGTTTGATGCCTCAAAAGAGTTTTGAGCCCTAAAAAACCAAAATGTGAAGAATTCTTGCCAATGTTCTCTTATTGATCTCATTGTATAGCAAATAAGATTTTATCAAAGGTATTTGAGGAAAATACATCATAAAGGGGCCCAATGTTGGTCGAAGTGGAGTTTTATAGATGAATAAAAACCTCTCCAACCAACCTTTATGAAAAAAAAATTTGTATGATGTTGCAATTAATAAATCATATCTTCATGAGTTTAATTACATTACTAGAAATTTAACAAATAAGATGTGATGGTTCATGATGATGAGGACTTATTACTCTTTGTGCTATTTACTTTTTCATTATAAGGATTTTTATGACATCAGGCTATATAGAAGAGATGCCCATTATAATAGAGAATGTTAAAAATTCACATTTAAAAATGTTATGGCTAAGCTGAAGAGCATAGGAGAAATGAAAATTTGATTGTAGTATTTTAGCTAAGTTATCAAAGAAGTAAATGTTATGGAAGATAAAAGGATGTGGCTTTGCTTCTTTGACATAAAGAAATGGAATATTAAAAGAGATTATCATGCTTTGAAGAGGGAAGAAACATGATTGACAACCACACAGAAGGAAGTCAATGTATGTTAATGTTGTTGTAGATTGCTTATTTTCTATTTTCGACGATGTTATTTTAATGGTTGCTAGAGAAAGATGCAAGAATTAATGGATTCAATATTCAGCTTGTTCATATACTATATGTTTGCTCACAAGAAATTTGTTTAAGATCCACGTACTAGTAACTATGTTTATGTAAGAAATGCTGCGAGAAATGATATGAATATGACAATGACGAGAGTTAAGTATGCATTACATATCAAGGCCAACTAGATAGAAATGAGGCAAGAGCCATATGCCTGAAGAGAAGAACCCCAAGCATTTTCATTAAAAACATCAAGCTTGAATTCTGGTAAACTTTGGAGAGGGAATAGATATTTTCTTGTCTTTTCTACCATTCCTAACACAGAATTTTAAAAAATTTAGCTCTACCATGCAATAAATGCTAACATCAAAGCCAACAATAGGATGATCATTAAGAGTAAAAAGATTGAAGGATTTGGACCAACATCTAGAGAAGGCGTTGTTTCTGAGTCAAGATCTAAAATTGATTCAAAATTATGCAAACAGACCATATCAAAAGTACTAGAATAGCCACCATTGAGTTAAAAAATTATTTTTTATCAAATAAATACTAAATACTATTTTGATTGCTAGGATTTTTTTTTTTTTTGGTATCTTGAAGCATCTTGAGAATTTATGATGAAAATTTTTGCAAGAAGAATAATGTCAAGGAATTCCTTTAAATCCTACCTTCTATTAGTATCCATGAGCAGTGGAACTAATCAAAATCTTCTTCTCACCAAAAGTCTAGTTATTAAGGGCTTGAATAGTTTAATAATAGCAACATTTAACTAAAATTGTTTATAAAAATTTGAGCCAAGAGAATACAAAGTCAATTGATTAAAATAATGAATGTGTGGTCATAGAAAAGGAATTCAAATTGAAGTAAAAGGAGATGAATAATCGAAATGATTGGACCACTTAAGAAAATACATTGGAAACTCATCCATAAAGCATGATCTCTTTGAAAAGAGTGATGAATAATTAACATTTTTGAATAACTTGATAAGAACATGATGAAAATGAATAAGTTCAACTATATAATCCCCAATCAATCTCATATCAATCAAGAATCTACAAACTATATCCTAAACTAGGGCGATCCTCAGAAAAACTTACCAATAGGGAGAAAGAAAAAGGAGGTGTCAATTAAGATAACTCTTTGTAAAAAAGCAAAAATGAGTGATGGATTAACTTAATAAGAGGAGGAT
The DNA here is from genome assembly GCF_001605985.2 of Dendrobium catenatum. NCBI lineage: Eukaryota > Viridiplantae > Streptophyta > Magnoliopsida > Asparagales > Orchidaceae > Dendrobium > Dendrobium catenatum. The sequence goes on from NW_021318883.1 coordinate 132,688, forward strand.
AGTTTGTGATGAGTTGGTAAAGGACCTTACTTAAAATTTGTTCAAAAATGAGGGAGAAAATAAAAAAAATCATGAATAAAAAATGAGGGTAATTAGAAAGAGATTCCATAATGCTTAAAATCCTATGATTAGGACATCCATAGAGGAAGCATCACATTGTAGAAATACCGAACAACCATCGGCAAAATATACATAATGAATACTAAGGAAAGAATATCCCGAGTTAGTGGAATTGAGGCGACATGACGCTAGTCATGAGAAGTTGAACTAAAATAGACAATTAACGAGCCAAACCAAAACAATCAAGTGCCAACGATGGAAACGATGTCGCGGACAATGTTGCCCATGTTAGGAGTGGGCATATCCAATGCAACATAAAAAGTGTAAGGGACACATGGAATAGAGTTGAGACTGCATGCCAAAGGCTACAACCCATGAGCACGAATAGCTTGTATGTCAAGCTAGCATGAATTTAATGATGAGCCTCAAATGTAAGAGAGGAGTCCAACATAACATAAGAAGCTGGAGTGGGAGCAATGGCGCCCTGCGTGAGATGAGCATTGATATAGACCACAATAGAGAAAGATGAGTAGCTGATGAAGCAAAATGCATCGTGCAATTGTATGGGGATCGGATGTCATGGAAATCACATCATGGTTGCGATTTCAGGACAAAAGAACAGGTCAATTCGTTGATATGGAGAAGGAATTTGGTAGGGTTTGGATAAATTATAGTAGTTTTTTCGTTGAAAATATGAGTACTTGGGCCTAAAGAAGAGTGTTTCTGATGCGGACCGCCGCCGACCATCAGAGGAGGAGCCGTGCGGGCCGCCGCCGACCGGCAGAGGAAGACCCGGCGACCCCGGAGCACGCGGCATCGGCCGGGAAGGAGACCGCACGGGCCGATCCGCCGAAGGCGACGCGGGCGCAGGGCTTGACTCGGAGCGGAGCGGGGGGGTCGGCTTGAGCGGAACCGGTCCATTTCTGGACCGGTTTGGCTCGGGTCAGGCCTAGGGTTATGCAAGAATTGAGTTTTCTCTTAGCCACCTTAGTTCCTTTCTCTAAGTTTTCTAGGGTTTGTAGTGCTCCCCTTGTCCTTCTCGAAGTGGACAAATTGTATCTTGTTTCTTTTGGATTTCTAATGCAAAGGTTCTTGTTCTTCCTCTCATCCCTCTTGTATTAATTTTTCTTGGATTTGGTGGAGAAATCTTTTATTTGAAGGAGCATTAGAGCAAACCCAAACTTGGGAACCCTAGGGCGTATCAGTTTCTTATACCCCTTTTATTTACGCACATACTTGGCTTTTTATAATGAATATATTCCTCATTCCTCTCTTATATATTTTCCTAATATATCTATACCAAATGAAACTTAAGCAAAGGTTTTCCAAATTTAGTTCTATACCAATTGCCTGAATCCTTGCCTCAACCTTATCCTTGAGATCAACATCTACCACTACAAGTTGATATGATAGTACTTTGTATTCAAGATTGTCTTAAACTAGCTTTTGGCGATCCTTATCAAATCATGGCTCCATCCACATTCCACCACATAAGGGCACACTTTGATAGCTTCACCTCATGAGGGCTCTCTTATAGGTTATCTAGAAAAAAAGAAAATCTAGAAATGCTTTAACCAACCATCGACTTTCTTAATATTGTCTATCTTGTTGTTGGTTAGCACTTCAATCTTAAAATTAACCTTAAACAATGTCCCTACGAGAAACTCTAACAAGTATATGCCTCCTTATCCTCCATTTCTTTGCCATCTCTAGAATTTACATCATCAAGATTAGTGTACTATATGATGGCTTCTAACATAGGTAAGCTGAATACCATATTTCATCTTAGTTCCTTATTGTTGTGAATTGTTGAAAAATATCTTTTTTTGGCCTTCAGTCTACTTTTAATCCCTCTAATGTTTATTACCACCTTTACAATCTAATCTTCCAAAATTTAAAATTATGATTTTCATTGCATCAATTAAAATTTATTTATAGTTACAAAAGAATCAAAATCCTAAACTGCAATAATTAAGGAGCTAGAGGAAATCTCCTTAAAATTCAAGAGTCTAAACTCTCTCAAATCAAGAAGAGAATATAATCTTAAAAAATCTTAAAATTGAAAAGTCTAACCAACTTTTCTAGAACATTCATACTAAAAAAAACTAATATGGGGCCAATAATAGTATATTTGGAAATCATATACAATCATACAAAAATAAAACCACTACAAGAAATCATCATACTATACTCAATTGAAGCTTTATCCTTGAAGCTGCGGGAAAAGGAAGAAGCTTATTGGAGGCAAAAGGTTTCTTTGAAATTTCTTGTAGAAGGTGATCGTAATACTCCTACTTTCATAATATTGCTACTCATAATAAAATTAGTAGGCATATTCATAAGATTGCTTTGCCTGATGGTGATGACATTGAGGACCCCAATTTGATTGCTTCTTCAGGAACTGAATATTTCTTTAAACTCTTTAATTCTAACTTTAATCCCAAGCTTGATAATGATTACTCTTTTATTTCTTCTCTTGTTTCTGAGGAGGACAACTATTTGCTTACTAATACTCCTTATGTTGAGGAGATTTGGGATAACTAAAATAGTATGAATACTTATTCTGTTGCTGGGCCGGACGGTTTTACTAATAAATTTTTCCAGAAATCTTGGGACATTATTAAGGAGGATCTTGTTAATAATGTTGTGAATTTTTTTAGTAGTTCTCAGTATCCTAAATTTTTCACCACCACTTCTATTGCTCTTATTCCTAAGGCTCAAAATATTAATTTTTGGAATGATTATAGGCCTATTAGCTTGTGTTCCTTTTTCAATAAACTTATTGCTAAAATATTAATGGAGAGACTTGCTTTACTTCTCCCCAAAATTATTTCTTTGGAACAGTCTGATTTTGTTAAAGGCAGATCCATATTTGATAATATTTTACTTGCGCATAAGTTAATTCATGACTTGGATAAGAAGGTTTTTGGTGGGAATATTGTTTTTAAAATGGACATAACCAAAGCTTATGATAATCTTAATTGAGAATTTCTTTTTGTCATTTTAAAGTTGTTTATGTTTAATTCTCATTTCATTAGCTTGATAAAAAATAACATTGAATTTTGTTGCTTCTCGGTCGTTATTAATGGCAAACCACATGGTTTTTTTCAATCTTCTCATGGGCTTCGACAGAGAGATCCTTTATCTCCTGCTCTTTTCATAATTGGTATGGAATTTTTATCTCGTGGTCTTAATCAACTTTTCAGAATGCATCAGAAGTTGTTTTTTAGGACTGGTGGTGTTTTGCCTTTGACCCATGTGAGTTTTGTGGATGATTTCATTATTTTTTCAAATTGTTCTATTAAAATGGTTCAAACTCTGTTTAATTTTCTTGAGAATTTTCATAATACCAGTAGTTTAACTTTCAACAAATCCAAAAGTTCCTTTATTACTGCTAAGTCAATTTTTGCTTCTCGTATTCATAGCATTGAAAGAAAAATTGGATTAAATAAGAAGTTCCTCCCTATGAAATATTTGGGTACTCCTCTCTTTAAAGGCAGGAAAGGCTCGTTCTTATTTGATGACATTTTCTCTACCATTCAGAAGAAATTTTCTTCGTGGGCCTTCAATTTCTTATCTTATGGTGGTAGACTTGTTCTCATTAAACATGTTCTTTGTTCTATTCCTATTTATTTGCTCCACACTTTGGCCCCGACTATGAATGTTTGGAGGAGGTTGGAGGTTCTTTTTAACAAATTCCTTTGGGGTTCCAAGGAAGGATCTAACGCTATTATTTGGGTTGGAAAAACTGTTCTGGGACTATGGATGAGGGCAAACTTGGTTTTAAAACCATCAAGGACATGGTTAAAACTTTTAATCATAAATTGTGGTATAATTTTAGAGCTAAAAGGAGTCTTTGGGTTAAGTTCATGGTTACTAAATATTGTGGTGTGAAGCATCATTTAAATTGTTCTTTTAAAAAAGGTGATTCTCCTAACTGAAAAAGATTATGCAACATCAAATGGGAAGCTGAGGAGTTAATTCAATGGGGTTTAGGCATTGGTGATATTTATTTTTGGCAAGATAAATGGTTGGGTAATTTTTCTATTGATAATCTTTTATACACTCGTTCTATTTCATCCTGTAAAGTTAAGGAGCTTTTTACTAATGAGAGTTGGAACCCTGATTTACTCTCTAATATGGTGCCTGGTTTTATTATCAATTTAATTATGAAGATATTATTCATTTGGAGAAGGATGATTGTATTTTGTCCAATTGTTCCAACGACATAAACTTCAGTACTAAACAAGTTTGGAAATTAATTAAACATTATATGCCGAGAAATTTTATTAATGTGGCTTTCTGGCATGCTAGTATTCCCCCTTATTACTCATTTCTGATTTGGAGGATTTTACATAATTATATTCCAGTGGACTCGATTCTTATCAAGAAAGGTCTCTATATTGTCTTCAAATTTCAATACTGCTATCACACTAAAAATTTGAACCATGTTTTTTTTCAAGGTCCTATTGCGATGAAAGTTTGGATTCACTTTGACAATTTGTTCTAAGTGTTCTCAACCTTTCAATTTACTTCTCTCACTTAGGTGTTTAGTGAATGGTTTACTAAAATTAAAGGTCATATTCGTAATATCCTTCCTGTCTTGATATGTTGGTATATTTGGAACAGTAGAAATGCTTTTAAACATGATAACGTCAAAATGGACATTGGCACTATTATTCCAAAATTAAGTATAAAATTTATCAGTTGTTTGTTGCAAAGCTTCTAAAGATTGACTCTTTCAAAGGTTACCATCATCTTTATGAGGAATTTGGCTTGAATTTCACTTATACTCTTGCTTCTAACAATAGAATTATTTACTGGACTAAACCTATGGTGGGGTGTTTCAAACTCAATGCAGATGGTGCTAGAAATATTACTAAAGCGGGTTGTGGTGGAACTATTAGGGATGCTAAGGGTTTTGTCATTAAAGCCTTTGCCGATCCTTCTATGGCTACTACTGCGATTCAAGCTGAGATGGAAAGCCTTTAATATGGGATTCATTTTTGCAAATCTCTTGGGATTAATAATTTATGGGTGGAAGTGGATGCTATGCTCATTATGCATTATATTAATGGCCAATCTTCTACCAATTCGGTTAATTTTTATAGACTCAAAGATATTAAACATTGCATTTCTCTTATATCTTTTAAAATTTCGCATATTTTAAGAGAAGGGAATGTGGTTGCCGATTTTCTTGCTAAATGGGGTTGTAATTTAGATAATTTTGTGGAGTATGATGAACACAATCTTCCTAAAGAGGCTAAAGGGCTTGCTAGATTAGATCGTTTGGGCCTTCCTTACATTCGGTTACATTAGTGTTGGTTTGGTTCTCTGTTTAAAATTGCGCAATAAGAGGCGCGCCTCTGCGCAATTTGACCCAAAATCGCCTCAAGGCTTACGCAATTCCTCTCCTGGCAGAGGCGTACGCCTCACTTGGACTGAGGCGCGCCTCAGAGGTGCAATTGTGCAATTCTGGCTGAGGTGTACGAATTATCATTTACGCAATTCTTCGTCGGTGAGGCTTACGCCTCACACCGCCTCGAGGCTTATTTACGCAATTTTAAACCTTGGTTTGGTTTTCTGCTGTTTTTATCATTTGATGGTGTCTCTTTTGTACTTTGCCTGGGCTGGTCAATGTGGGTGCTGTTCTTTGGTTTATCTGGAGATGATAATTATCTCTTGTGTTTTCTGGAGCTTTTTATGTTTTTTGGTTAACTTTCTAGTGTTTTGTAGTGAGTTGGCTGTTGGTTGCTGGTTCTGGAAAAATCAGGTACTATTTTGGTGTTGTTTTAGGGCTGTTATCTGGCTGGTCTTCCTGACAGTTGGCAGTTTTCTTATTGGCCTCATTAGGCGATGGTTCAAAATTATATGTGTGGAGTGTTCAGCTCTACTGGTGGGTACCTTTTGGTTGGCTGTGCACAGATATGGTGACCGTGAGTTTTCTGGATTCATTTTATGCTTTCCTGTATAATCACAGTTTGATTGGTTGTGCTTGTGGCTTGATTTGGCCTTCTTTTTTCGCTACTACTCTGGATGTTACTCCGCTTCTCATTCAAAATATTTTTTATTGCCCTGTTTGTGTTAAGTTTGCTGCCCTGATTCTGTTTTGGATTATTTTTGCTCTGGGTAAGACTCTGTTAAAACTGATGTTATGGAGCTCTGGTTCCTTCCTGATTTGCACAGAGGTTTTTGTTTTTGCTTCCATGGAAGTTTTACTGGCTTTATTTCTTTTATCTTATGTTATATGCAATTTTGTGCTCTTATCTCATTTCACCTGTCATATGATCTTTCTCTGTTGGAGGCTCTTTTTTGTGCAGATCTGGTGCCTAGATAATTGGTCTTGCAACGATTGCAGAGGGACTTCGAGCTCTAGTTTTTTGAGCTTTTGGAAGGTTGATTTTAATTTTTGCAGGAAGTATGTGCTGATTGCTATTATCTTTTTCTTCCTTTTTTGGGTGCTGATTTCTTGCAGCCCTAGAATATTCCTAGGTTTTTTTGTAAATCTTAGTAAAAGGAACCACCGGCTCTCAGGTTTTATTTTGCTTTCTTTTGTAGCTCTTCTGAGCATTAGCTAGCTGGAGGTGACTTTTAAGGACCTTGTAACGTACCCCTTTTTTGATATTAACGCATAGGCCCCTCCGTGGGTTTTAACAAAAAAAAAAAGCTTTACCCTTGAAGGAAAACAAAGCAAACTACAAACAAATACAATAAATGGAGCAATAAACTCCATATACTATAGGAAGCCTAAAATTGAATTCAATTGACAAAAAGAAACAATATATAAGATTGTTGGCTATCATAATGCAATCAATAAACATATTGTCTTTCATAAATGATATATCAATAATAAAAAAATTACTTGAATATGGCATACAATGCAATATTCTATTAGAGTATAGTATGGTGTGTATGTTGTCATAATAGATAATAGAATGTATAGCATATCAGAAGTAAGTCATATCAATTTAAATTATTGATGATACAACATAAAAATCATTTACCATCAATCACATCCATACAAGTTAGATATCATGAATAATCATATCATATAATATGACGTTTTTTTCTATTTCATTTCAATATTTAAATCATTATTTCAAATTCAAGTGGCCATATATTTTGGTTGCCACACCGAGCCTATCTGCTAATATTAGGATCAATCCAACCTCATACCTCTATCATGTGATTGGGTTTACACCAAACCTCACATTAAGGAAAACACATCAATATACATTCCAAATAATTTGTTTGCTTTGGCTTTCTGCATATCCTATTCGATGTGCGGGTTTTTCTTGTGTTGCTCACCTTTTAGTTTGCTCTCCTTTGTTTAAGGGTCCATTTTCTTTTGATTTGCTCTGGCCTTTATCTTTATTGGTTTTTGGTTTTCTTTGTTCGTCCTGGTTGTGTTGTTGTGGTTGAGCATTTCTATTAGGTTGATATTATTTTTTGTTCTTGTTGTGGTCGTCCAGCTTCATGCAGGTGATTTCTTAGCTGGTTCTAGGCCCCATGCTTGTTTTTCATCCATGTGCTCTACTGTCTTTGCTGCCTCCTCTAGTCTGGCCTCCAGTGATTCTAATCTGCCTTCGTTATTTTGGCTCCAGGATTGTTCACTGTCTGTGAGGGAGCTCTTTGATGTCCTTTGCGAGTTGGATTTTGTGGCTTATTTTATTGCATATTATTTCTTATTTTTGTGGTTTGTCTTTGTTTTGAAGGCTTTTTTTTTTTTTTTTTTTTTTTTTTTTTTTTTTTTTTTTTTTTTTGCTTGCTTCCTCAAATTTTTGGGTGATGGCTCATGGCCTCCCATAGTTTTTCCTAGGTGTTTTTGTAATTATTTGGGATCTTTGGCTCTAAGTTTTATCTTTTTATTATTATTGTAGATCTCTCATGACTTGTAATTTTCAATTTAATTAAAGCATAATCCCGGTTGTGAGTTTTCTCCAAAAATATACACATATATATATATATATTCACAGTTCACAAAAATCATATGGTACATCATGAGCAAACAATTCATATGAATTAATGTGTAAAAAAATTGGTGCAAGTTATAGAATCAATCAATTATTTTAATCTAATATGCATGAATCGTGCTAACATTAAAAGTAATAACTATCAAAATACTGAGGAAAACAAATACAATATTGTGTAGTGCCTATTAACATACAATGATTCTCCAAAAAATAATTATAAGTTTTGGCTCGTCAAAATCTCAATATAGTGTGAGGTGCCATGTTGAGTGCTTGGGTGCCCAAATTGGGCGCTTAGGCACCATATTAGGCCTATAACTAGACTTGAGTGCCTGGGCTCCCATGCACCCTTGATAAAAAAAACTCAAGATCCATTTGGTTTTGACACTTGGGTGCTAAGATGGACACCATGTCTAGCACTTGGTTGCCAGTTCTAGGAGCCCAAGCGCCCAAGCCCTTTAATAGCTCTAGATGCACTATCATCTGTTCAGACAACTCTAAACTCACTTCTTCTTCACTTCACATAAATCCACAAAATAGGTGTTTCTCTTCATATTTTTGAATTGTTGCAGTGGATTCTTAGGAATTAAGCAAAAAATTTGTAAAATGTCAAGATTTAATTAGGGGAAAAGTTACTAAAATATAACTTATCAAATACCCTCATAATTAGATTTTGGCTCTTCCCTCGAGCAAAACAAAAAGATAAACACAAAAAAAAAAAGAATAAATATTAAAAAAATAATAGCTCTTGCTATCAGCAAAACTTTTTCTAACATCTAGGGAAAACTATATCACACTAATCAAGAAAAATTTTTTGAACATGACTTAATTCGAATTATAAAGAAAGAGTTATAATGGCCAGCCTCACATGTAACCTCCTCCCAAAGGTGTAACCACCAATAGAGTAATTTCCTCTAACCTCCATGGTTGGCCCTCCTTTTGTAAATATTATAATTAATTAAATAATTATTTGTATTATCTCATTTTAAACATATCAATACCCTCATATCATTTAAAAATTAAATTTCAAAGACTTAAAATCAAAAATTTATACAATTACAAATGCAATGCATAAAGTTTTGACACATACATAAAGTCCAAATAACAATCAAATAAAAATAAATACATAATTTCCTAGGTTAGGGTGTTCAATAGGCTCCTTGTGATGGGTCCTCCTCGACTGCAACTTTTATGGATTGAGTACTAGTTTGTTTGACCTTTTATGTCATCCTATGCTCCGTGTGCTTACACCAAAACTCTACATTTCTTAACTCTCAAGAATATAATTGGATCCATCCAGAATAGTAGCCATAGGATGTGTAACTAGAATTTGTCTATACTGGTTAACAACTACATTAATGAGGTACAAACTAGTAGAACATGGGGCAATCAACAACGGAGTTGATGTGGTCAATAGAAGGATGACTCTAGAATTGAGTGGAAGGTGATAGAAGGCAATAGGTAGATCTTCTTTAAATTTTATCAAGTGGAAACCAACATTCTTGAGATAGACCAATAATGACAAGCTCTAAATAGGTAGACAGAGAGATTGCAAGTCGCTAGTGAGAATAAGAACATAAAGAAACTTGCTTTGATATCAAGTGAAAGGATAATGGGGGATAATTTGAAATTGGTTGCTAAACCATCACAAGAGACTTAATAGATTATAAATATGTTGTTAGAGTTAATTTCTTGGTGGGATGAAGGTTGGAGAGCAATAGAGGTCAAGCTAGGGTTTGGGGGAAAAAATCCTAGGCTAAATTCAAATGTCTAGAAAATCATGAATACTTATCCAAAAATTATAAAATTAATTTAATTAGTTAGGGAAGAGTGTCAAGATGTGATATGGAAAGTTCCACAATTTTTTGAAAGGTCTGCATAATTGCTTTAGAATTAGGAAGTAGTAGGTTTCAGAAAAGCTGAAGTTTGACGAATTTTCTAGGACTAGGGTTTACACATTAGAAACACAATATTTAACACTTGGAGGAGAAAGGGGTATGTTTTAAGAATAGATTTGGAGTTCTTCAAAAAATTTTATGGGGTTTAAGATCTCTAATTTCCAACTAAAATCACACAATGTCATATTTCAGGCTAGGATTGGCCAACCACTATAGATGGATCTAAGTGAAATTTTTTATGGAAATGTTTTTTAAACATAGTAGGGATATTGCTAAATAATATTACAACAAAATATTTCAGTAGAATACAAAGATACAAAATTAATCAACTCACAACACTACAGGAAAAACACCGTTTACCGGCGGTTCGCCCGGCGGTATGACCGTCGGCTAATACCGGCGGCCTACCCGGGGGTTTCGTAACGACCGACCGCTGGTATTAGCGACGGTCTTGTAACCGTCGGTGCAACCGCCGGCTGTCAATCGTACCGGCGGTTTACCGGCGGCCTATACCGCCGTTGATAAGTGATGAACTTACCGGCAGTCAGGACCGCCGGTAGACCGCCGGTAAATGCCCTAAAATGAACGGGCCCGAGCCTCGCATTTCATTTCTAATCTTTCCTTCTCTCTCTTCGCACGAGCTCTGCCGTCGCCTCCGCCCGTCTCGCTCGATCGTGCGCACGGTCTTGCCGCCAACGACCGCTCTCCGACCGCTGACCCCACACCGGCCGCTATCTTGCCGCCCTCAATCTCAAACCGGTTGCCCTATTTTTCGTGTGAGTTGAAGAAAAACTGGGATTTGAAGGTAATGGTAACGGCGGTGTTTTTCCTGTACTGAATTAGCATTCATTGTGGATATTAATTTATTTTCCTTTTTCTTCACTATTTTGTATCTATATATATTGTCCAACCTTAGGGTTCATATTATTCTTAACCCATTTGAGAGATCTCAAGTCCTTATTGCAATCAACACCATCATCCAAATTATAACGACCACTTCTTTTAAGAAAACCTAATGTTGATTCTACAAAAGTTTCTCAAATTCAAAAATATTAATTTTATAGAGAGAACTTTATGATATAAGAAATTGATTAAACAAAATATGCGAAATTTAATTCATAAATAATATTTACATACCTCCGACCATTAAAATCTAATCACATTTTTCAAGCAGAGCTGCAATCCTACAGAGCTGAAAATCAAAGGAAGAAGGAGCAAGAGGAGCAGCCATCTGCAGACAGTGAGGATACAGCTGAGGATTAGATCTTTTTTATATTTGATGATTGTATTTAGAACTTGTGATTGTAACCTTATTGAATTTAGAACTTTGTGAACTAGTTTTATGTTTGATGAACTTATTTGGAACTTCTTAATGTTTGATTGTAAACTTATTTATTAATTTGATTTGTGGTTATGTTTATAGTTCTGATGAATATAGCGGCGTGTTGCCCAAAATATCTTATTATGTATTGCTCTTTCTGCAGGTTTAGACTTTAGGGTGAATTTTTTTTTTCAGGTGCTACAGGTGAAAAAAAAATTGACAGTATTCCCTCAATTTGAGGTGCTACAGGTTTCCGACTTTAGTTTCTCAAATAGAGGGAATGCAGTCAATTTTTTTTTTCAAGTGCTACAGGTTTCCGGCGGCCAACCGGCGGTTTGGCCGCCGGAAACGACGATACCGGACGGCCAAAGCTAAGCCGCCGGTAACGTTATTACACCGGCGGTTACCGACGGCCACCGGCGATGTTACGGCGGAAGTCCGGTGGTGTACACCGTCGGCTTTGACCGCCGGTTACTGCCAGTAATGGTAACGGTGGTGTACCTGCGCTTACCGGCGGTTTAGCGAACACACGACGCCAGCATTAACCGCCGGCTTACCGTCGGTAAGGTGACCGCCGGTTAGCCGTCGGTAAATTAACCGGCGGCTTAACGGTCGGAACGCCGCCGGTTACAAATCCGGTCGTCACCGGCGGTGTGTACCGCTGGAAAACCGCCGGCTAAAAAAACCGCCGGTAAAAGGCCGCCGATAAGGATTTCCTATGCGATTTTTACTGGCGGCCTTTATGCCGCCGAGAACCGCCAGTGATAAAAAAACCGCTAGTTTAGCCATGCTAACCGCCGGTTTTTGGAGTTTTCCCTTTTGTGGTTGACCGCCAAGTCTTGCCATTAATTTCTTGAAATCCAAAAATTTGTCAACAAATATTTCTAAACTTTCATTCTAGAAATGCATACACTTTATAAGTGTTTACAAACTTAATTCGAATTATCAAGGGAGGGAAGAGTTACAGTGGTCAACCTCACATGTAACTATATGAAACCCCCTCCCAAGGGTAACCACCACATAGAATAACTTCCTCTAAACTCCATGGCCGGCCCTCCTTTTGTAAATATTATAATTAATTAAATAATTAATTATAATATATCTCATTTTTAACATATCGATGCCTAAATATCATTTAAATTTTAAGTTTCAAAGTCTTAAAACCTAAATTTTCTACAATTACACATACGCTACATCAAGTTCTAGCACATACACAACATCCAAATAACGATTAAATAAAACAAATCAATAAGAAATTCACTAGGTTGGGGTCTTCAATTGGCTCCTTGTGATGTGCCTCAATGCTCAGCTACAACTTTCTGGATTGAGCCCTGGAGTTGAACCTTTTATGTCATCTTGTGCTCTTGGTGCTACACAAAACCTTGACATTTCTTAGCTCTCAAGAATTTAATTGTGTCTGTCTAGACTAGCAGTAATAGGATGTGTGAATAGAATTTGTCCAAAGTGGTTAGCAACTACATCAATAAGATAGCAACTAGTAGAACACGGGTCAACAATGAAGTTGATGTGACCAATAGTAGGGGTCAGGGTCTTATAATAAGCTCAGATGACAAATTAATTACAACATACAAAGAGGGGAGCTATTAAGCAAGAGAGACTAAGTAGTTAAGAGTTAGTAATTGAGAAGGTCAATAGACTATCCTTTGGATGACGTCTTAAAAAAAAGGTTGATAATTAGAAGCTTAGAAAGCTGGTGACGAGAGGTGTTTAAAGGAGTTGGTGGTAGAAATGTGAAGTGGTGTGGCAATAGAATTACACGGTGCATGTTTCTCTGAGATGTAATGAGATGGTGCGACATAGGAAGTAAGATATTCTTAAAAGGATCAACAGATATAATTAAGATAAAAAACTTTGAGAATTGCATCGAAATGGATGACTTTAAAATTGGGGGAAGGCCATAGATGGAGCTTCTTTAGATTTTCTCAAGAGGAAATCAACATTCTTGAGAGAGATCAATAATGGCAAGCACAAAATAGGTAGATTGAGAACTTGTAAGTGGCTAGTGAGAGTAAGAACATGAAGAACCTTGCTTTGATATCATTTTGTGAAAAGGATAATGAGAGACAATTTAAAATTAATATTCTTATGTGTATGTCCATACAATCATAGACAAGTATATATAGGTTGAAGAAGAGATAAATAAAGATAAAATACAAGGAAGAAATAAACATAGAATCAGATATATATACACAAGCATTACTATGTAAATCTCTTTAAATAAAATTTTCAACATGATTATGCAGTTTGATGGGTTACCACTATAGAGGGCAGCATTAATTATAAGCATGAGGTAAAATTGAAGCTGCACCATGACCACAGTACTCACAAATTTCTCTTTTGTAAGCCATGGAGCCATTGCCGTCTCTCATACAGTTAATTTATGTAAGCTCTTATGAGCCACCAGTAAACTCCAGGAACTTGAAAATCTAAGAAAAACTTGAACGCGGCTAAACACAATAATGAAGCTAAAATTATTAGGCTTACCTCTTAGAAAGTAGAATCTCCTACTAAAAACCACAGCTCCACTGACATTTCATGGCAGCCATTTTGTAGAGCGAAGTGGATGACAGCGAGAGGGAGCACGCAAGTAAACCGTCATGACCGCGTTCATGGCCGCCAACCAGCGTGCTCTCTCTCGTTGTCAATGCAACAAGCTCAAACAAAATCTTGCCATCATCCTTCATCTACAAGACCAAAATACATTGCATCAGCAGTTACCTGCTCAAAAGTTCAAAAAAAAAAAAAAAGAATAAGAAATACGAAGGTAAGATTATTGTGATACCCTAATGCAAAAAAAAACGGCCTAATTGGCAAATGAAAGATCAAAAGTTAAAGAAGATGGAAAATAACTTAGATTCATGCAAGAATCAAACATAGAGGAGGACATGCCAGCGAGGTCGAGAGAAGCATACAAAACAAATCCGTATTTGGCGTCGAACTCCAGAATATGACCGGGATCGAACAGTATAATAGCCAAATATTGATATCGTTTAGATCGAGTAGTTAAATCTCCAGGAAAAAGGATTCTTCTTTACCGAACTGGCACTCATCTGAATAACAAAAGATCGAAGCAAAAAACAAGACAGGATGCTCATCATCTTCTGATCAGAAGCCGAGTGAGTGGAAGGGAAACCGCTAGATTAGATCAACGCTTAGAAGAGAAAAAATAGCTCTGCGCTTGCAGATCTGAGCTCCGAGATCTACTGCCCCTTGCTCTCCGCAGATGTAGATGCAGATGTAGATGCAGAAGAAAGTATAAAATGATAAGCGAGACATCGCTGTCAAGGAACAGGATAAAGATAAGGGAACATGGTTGGTTTTGTCGATGATACTATTAGTAGCTGAGAAAAATATAAAATTTATTAAATAATAAACAAAATCAATGGTGAAGAACATATCTTGACCGACGGAAGAACGGTTTTCGTCCTACAGGCGTCGGCAAGACGACACGGACCGTTTTGTGGTACACAATAAAGCGTACGGGGAGTGCCCTTAATATTTAAGAGAATCGCTGAAGCTGCCCCACAATCTGGTTTGTTTAGGACTGTCCTCTTCTCCAGCTTCCTGGGCAGAGTACTCGAATATTTTTTTATGAAGAAAATTTTAAAATGTTTAATAATTTATATATTTGAAAAATATATAATTATAATGTAAAATGCATTTATTATTTAATTGAATTTATTTTTTTATTATTATGTATTTTAAATACATTTAAATTTTGTTTGGGGATAACGATAATGGAGAAAAGAGTGAGAGGCTGTAGTAGTGAGCACTGAGCAATGATGTGTCGAAGAAAGCAGCAATTAATATTAGATGATGGTCAAAATAGTAATAGTAAGATATAGCAATTATTGGCACACAAGAGCCAACATAAAGATAAGAGCAGCAGACAACAACAACAATGGTAGTGAACAATAAGCAGCAATGAGATAGTGAGTAGCTACAACTAGCAGATGACAATGAGTTGTACAACAAGCAACAATGGGAGTGAGTAGCTATAGCTAGTAGATGACAGTGAGTTGCACTAGAGAGGCTGATGTCAGGTGAGTTATCTCTATATTTGGAAGTCGTTTGATTTGATTGAATTCCAAGTTCATTAAAATGCATTTAGGATATTTAAATCCCCCAATAAATACTATATTTATTTTATTTCAAACCAAATACAAAAATAATCAAAATCATGCATTTTTTTTTTTTTGATATACACTCCTAATACAAGTAAAAAAAACAATCATTTAATCAAATTGTTACTGAATTAGAAAGAGGTTCACGATATAGAGCTTGGGGCAGCCCAAATTATGTAAAGAGGGAACAAAACAAATAAAATCTGGTTTTGGATTGTGGGGGCATGGATAGTTCTCTTCATACATGTGGTTCAATTCCTCACAGAGTATATACGTCGTGTGTATAATTTTTACCATAAATATCTTTATATGTTTCCAATGATTTTCAATTAACTTAGACATTTAGCTTTATAGAAAGAAAAACTTGGCTGAAAACCAACTCCATTTTAATTACATACACACACATCAACATCAGGAGGATCAACAGTCGGTATATTAGAAATCTAGAAAATCCAATGTTATTATTAGAATTTTCATTGAAATTATGTTTATAAGTTCTTTATATGTTTTATATATTTCATGAGGACTATATGAGAATATGTGATGCAAGATTTTGTTGGTGAGAGATCCTATGGGGGATCAACACATCATTCATAATCTAATCTATGGTCCCAACTATTGAATGAGGATACAATTACCCCTGTTCTGAATTAAATTGATATTCAAGATAATCCACTGAATTTTTGTATTTGAATCCTTCTATATGTGTTTAGAAATATTTTGTAAGTATGTTAAATTTCGCATATGGCATATTTGTGAAATCTAAAAAATTTCTACCTAGGGCATCGTGATGCTAAGCTCTCTAAAATTTTGCACATAAACTCATGCTATAGCACTTGGTTCAGACTACTAAAATACTACATGTGGGGTAAACCTTTAAAATTTTATAAATAACCCTATGTTTGTTTAATTGCTTAACTTTAATATTATACGACATAATTTATATATTGTGCATCTTTGAATAATATTTTGTCAATATCCACTACAGGAAAAACGTCAATTTCTGGCGTCAATTTTTCGTGGAAAATGGACAAAATTCGCCGGAAATTAGTATTTTCGGCGGATTTCTGACATAAATATTTACATCGGTTTGACGCGTGTCGTAAAAGCGTTATCGGCGCAAAACTTTCCGTCGGAAAAAATTCTGGCGCAATTCCGGCGAAAAATTCGTCGGAAATATTTCCGGCAAAAATAAAATGCGCCGGAAATTAAAAAAAAAAAGAAAAAAAAAAATTTTTGTTCCGGCTGAAGCCCCCAACCCCGCCGCTCAACCCCCAACCCATTAACAAAATAAATAACTTTAAATATTTCTAATTGTCATTTTCCAAAAAAAAATATATATATAATTTCGTCGGAAATCCGCCGGAAATTCTGTCGGAAAAGCCAACGGAAAATGCGTCGGAAATAACTTCAAAAATTACGTTGGAAGTACGCCGGAAATATTTCGTCAAAAATTTGTCGGAAAATCCATCGGAATTTTTGACGAATTTATTTCCGCCGGAAATGAGCTGTTTTCCTGTAGTGATCTAAGGAGTTCATAGGTAGTTTTGTACGAAGTTCTGTTATATATCTACAGAGTTTTTTTGCAAAAATTTTGAATGTGATGAGGGAAAGGAGTTCTAAATGGAAGGCATAAGGATTTGCAGTTCTTAATGGGAGACATAAGAGTTGGAGTTCTGTTACTTTTTGTTTTGTATTGTGTGTTTATTTATATTTCATTCAGCATACTTTACATTCTGTTGAGCATACTATAACTTTGATTCTATAACATGCCTAATTATTTGTACCACCTTATATTATTCTGACACTGCTATACTATAACTTTGCTATTATGCTTGGAATAACTATTTTATTTTAAGTTATTTAATCTTATAATTATTAAGAAATAATTTGGGTAATGTAATCTGCTGGGTTGTGTTAGTTCATTATGTTCCTACATTTCATTTTTAGGTCAGGGTAGGGGAAAAGGGACGGTTGAGTAATCGAGGCTTTTTTTTTTTTAGTTAACTGGCTTATAGGTGTCTTTTCTATTTTTCTAAAGATTTTTTTAAACAGTTATGACACTTTTGTATTTCTTGCCTAGTGTTTGTTTATTGTTAGGGACTGTTATAGCGAGAATTTGTTTTGTTTTTTAGAATAAATAGAAAGAAAAAAAATGTGGATTTCTAAATTTATGTATAATTGAAAATTTTAGAAGCTATGATGTCTAATATCTAAAATGAAATATGATATTTCTCTAAATAAAGATCTCGCTATATTTTATTGCCATCCAACATGGAGTGACCCATTGGTATCAG
This sequence comes from Dendrobium catenatum, assembly GCF_001605985.2. Lineage (NCBI taxonomy): Eukaryota > Viridiplantae > Streptophyta > Magnoliopsida > Asparagales > Orchidaceae > Dendrobium > Dendrobium catenatum. The sequence goes on from NW_021318883.1 coordinate 150,379, forward strand.
AGTGTAATTTGGAGAAATAAATTATACATAGATATATAGGAATTGATCGTAGTCACATGAGATGGTTCTAGGTAGTAACATGCATTCATTTTATTTTGTCATTCATGTGCACGTATCAGTCGTGTGTGTGCTATGAGTTCTAATGGATCAACCTGAGCAAGATATGAATGATGGGTCGAGTGCAAGCTAAAGTGCACCAATAGTTAGTACAGTGCCTATTATTACTTCTAATATGATGTCATAGTTTGTTGGGATAGTAGCACAATCGATGGGAGGCCTAGAGCAAAAGTTCTTCTTGCAATATAAAGGATGTGGATTAGTATTTATTTATATGTTTTAGGCTGAATCCTTTGAGATTCGAGGTTACTATTGAGCTTAGGATTATAGAGGATTAGTTGATGAGGCTAGAGAAGACATTTGACAGGATGTAGTATCCTCTCGAGAAGAAAGTACCTCTAGCTAGTTGTGTTTTTGTTATATGTTGAGGTGGAACAATAGTGGTTGGGCCAACAGTAGGAGAAATTTCATAGGAGGCTAAATTCTCTTATTAGTTTAGAAGAGTTTACTAATATGATTAAAGGATGGTATGTACCTCTATCTGTCTGATAGTAAATGTATGAGGGATTTTTAAGAGTTGTTCAGGGGAGTAAAACTATGATACATTACGGGGCAAAGTTTGCTACTTTTGCTAGATATGCTCCATAGCTTATTGATACTTTTAGAGAGGAGTGTTACCCTTTTTGAGAAGCTTACGAGATGGTCTAAGATAGTGATTGATTTTATTCTAAATTATTAATTTTAATAGCTATTGGAGCTGGCAGATTGATTGATAATGACTTGATTATTACTTAGTAGTCGTGGGCTGCTAGTAAGAAGATGTTCAACTAAGAGCCATCTAGGAGGAGTAGATATTCTAGGAAAAAAAGTATATTTACACCCTCTAAGTTTAGAAAAGCTAATTTTTCTGGAAAAATTTCTTTTAGTGATAATACAGCTAGTTTGTACATATATGCTCGAGCCATGGTAAAAGACATATATGGTCATATTACTGGATGATAATCCAACATTTTCATTATGGTCAGAGTAGACACGGATTTGTAGAATGTCCACAAGTAGCACTTGATTATTATTTTTTATGTTTATTATGAGAGCTTTATTAAATTAGCAAAAAACAAACTGATGACTATTACACCTCAGAGATATACTAATACAACTTCTGATAAAGGTAATGGTCCTATGATAAGGAGATAGTCTTCAAGTGTTCAGAGATAGCCTAGTCATTCCATGGCTCTGACTTTGATATAGCCACATGTATATAATATGACTTAGGAAAAATATATGGATTCTCCTGATGTGGTGTGTACAATTTATATTTTAGCTACACCTTACCATATTTTGTTTAATTCTTATGTCATTCTTTACTTTGACCTGCTATGTTTACCTTTTGTACTGTTATCTTTTGCTTTACCTGTTTTTCTATCTATTGGAGATAATATGGTTATATGGACACTAGTATATTTTGTCTTTATGAGTTATTTTTTTTTTTTATAAAATTTGAAAGTCTAGTTTGCTAATTTTGCCTAATTTTGGGTTTGATGTTATTCTAGGCATGGATTGGTTGAGTCAGCATAAGGTTTAGATTGATTTCCTGGAAAAGAAAGTGACCTTACTTATTGATGGTGAGAGCATGATATTTCAGGGAGTGGGAAGCATTCTATTATGTCTAATCTAGACTATGAAAATGGATAAAATGTGGAATAAGTGCAAACTGATATATTTCTAACTTCTATTAGAGATATGAGAGTAGATTCTAGATTATTAGATAATATTCTAGGGGTAAGGGAAAATTTTGGATATTTTTTGTAAGTGTTAGTGAGCTTACAACCTAATAGAGAACTTGAGTTCTATGTAGATATGCTTCATGGTACGACTACAATATCAAAAGATCCATATAAAATTTTACCTAAAGAGTACTATGTAGATATGCCAGGATAAAATACATCAAACTTTGATATCATTTTATCATGTCGCTTCTAAAAGATGATCAGTCATCTTTAGAGATGATACACACAACCCAAAATTTTGTAGACATGCTAATAAAGATAGTGATCGAAAACTGGTAAACTAAAGTTATGTATAGCTTTATATGGTCTTCTTAAAAAGTAAGGGCAAGGGTGGGTCATACTATAGGTACTATATTTAGTGCTACAAATTAGGAGAATGTTTGATCATAATTAGTTTTAAGTATGAGATTGTTAGTTCTATTTGGGATTTGATTGTGTCGATCAATCATGTTATAAAATTGACCCGGACCTCAATTTTATCAATCAATCTCATTTGGGGGCTGTAGAGAGAGACTCTTCCTGTTTAGGTTCACAGGCCTTGCCTTTAAAAAAAAAAAATTTTTTCATGCAACAGTATAACGCGCAGCACTGTATGCTTTAGCACTACGATGCTATATACTTTTGATGGTTGGAGATAAAGAGTGGAGAGTCATGGTAATCTAAACCCCAGTGTTGTAGTGTTTTGATTCGGTCTTGAGACAAAAAGTGGAACACTCTAGTGCTCCAAACCTAATGTTGTGTTGTTGCAAGTTAGGTTACACATTTTTCCTTCTCATTTTTCTTTACTACCTTGAAGGGTTGCATTCTTTGGAGTAGTTTTATGAGATTTTCTTTATCAATTCTATGTAGAATGAGTGTATGAAGAGAAGCAAGATAAGGAGAGAGATTTAAAAAAAGAGTTATTTACAAATTATCCTTATAGTGAATTTCTTGGTATGGCGTGGCTCTGTGATTTTTCTCGATTTCATATTTTCCCACATTAAATCCTTGTGCACTTTTTCATTGCCTTCTTTTTCTTGTTTGTGTTCATTGCATGCATGGTTTTACTTCCCACACTACTTAGCTTGCCCCATCCCTTTATCCTTACCTAAAAGTAATGTAGAAAGTGTGTATGAGCAACTACAACTCAGCAAGCCATATTCAACCTACCCAAGTCTTTAATATCACTAATAATAAAATAAAAATAACAAGGTGAAGTAAATAATTCATTTGTATGCAAGTCCAACCGAATTTGTTAAATTAAGTAAATATCCACAGAGCAATAAGAGGTATTTATAAAGTATTTATCAAAATAGCATAATAGTAAGAAAACAAAAATGTAAGCATTTCATATTCATATCTCAAAAAAGATAGAATTTTTCTTAGGCCATTATGCATCCCAATAGATATTAGAATTCAGACTTTTATGAATCATTGTGATAGCATATTAGATTATAGTACCTTATGACTCCTAGATGCATAGTACTATATATGTATTCAAATATTTTAGACCCTTTTAACTTCAGGTATATAATAATTTAAAACTTCATTCAAACATCAAAATTGATTCAAATTCAAACATTTTAAAAATATAATTATAAAAAAATGCATAATATAATACACACTATCACAGTTAATATAGAGTTTCATAGAGTGCCACACTAACAATAAAGAAATTAGAAGTTCAGGTGAAAGATACATACAAAAATTTACGTACATTCTTTTAGAAAATTACTAGATTACCCCATTTTGTTCATAGTTATATTTCAGAACTTTTATTATGTTATAACACTATTTATAGATGTTAGAATTTTTTTATATTATTAAAATGGTGTAGCTTAAAAAATACTTAGTGAAAATTTTTAGATAAAACATCAAAACATGCAGAATATTGCCAACTGCAACATATCAAAAGTTGCACGATGAAAGTTTTCATAGTGAATAAATTTACCTCATTTTATGTCAAAATTTTAATTAAAATATTAGAAAAATCTAGAAAACTTTGAATTATTAAAAGATGAGATAAACAAAATATAACCTACCTTTTTTTTAAATATAACCTACCTCAACTTGAATATTTTTTTGAATTAGCCTGATATGCAAAATCAACCTAAAGCCGCCTGAAATATACTTTTTCTCTTTAGAAGACTCCTTTCTCTCTCTAGTTGACTTCCTAAGGGGAGAAATGAAATGGCATTTTTGAAAATTCGGTGAAACTTGGTATTTGTTGATTGTCTTATGCTAGCGTCATAATGCATAGAGACTCATAACTGCAGTGCTCCATTTAAATTTCTAATTAAACAGAAAACATGATGCCTTAGAGCCCAAAACCATTGCTAAAACAGTCCAATTAAATGCCACAATGATAAAGAACTCAGTGTTGTAATGCCACCCCTAATGTTGCATCACTCTCAAGGAAAATTTTTAAAATTTATATTTCATACACATAGACCTTTAGGACATGCCCTAGAGATAAAATTCATGCATTCATACATATACAAAATATTCACAGATACATACAAAATAAAAATGCAAGAAATTCAAGCATACATGTTATACCAAATCGGGTTCAAAATAATCCAGAGCATTGTAGTTATAGATGTTACAATCTACCATTCTAAAAAATTGTCATCTTCAACATGTTAGTGTATGATTCAATCAAACATAATAGTGTATAATTACTTTATCTCATATTCCTTCTCCCTTGTGACCTCTCTATTAGATCGACCCTTCCATTGTACTTTAATCATTAGAATTTGTTTTCTTCTTAATTTTCTCACATCATATGCCATAATATTTTTAGGTTCCCCTCCATAACTCATCTTAGGTTGTACTTTAATTTTCTATTAAGAAATTTTTCTTTTTGTATCAAAAATATATTTCCTTCAAAAGGACACATGAAAGACATTGTGAACTTTAGACATATGCTCTAGTAGAAATATATTATAAGAACAGTTTCTAATTCTCTCAATAACATCAAAAGGTCTAATGTACTTGGACTCAGGTTGCCTTCCTTACTAAATCAAATAACTTCTTTTATTGAACTCACTTTCAAAGATACAAAGTCTATAACTTGAAATTCTATTGATTGATGTTTTGAATCATAGTATTTCCTTTGTCTATCTTGTGTAAATTTTAATCTATCTTGGATAAGATGGATTTTTTTAGTAGCATCACCAATTAGAGATGGCCATAACATACTTCTTTCTCTAATTTTTTTGTCCAAGATAAAGGCATTATATAATTTCTAACATATAGAACTTCGTAAGGGGGCCATATCGATGATTGAAAGTTATTTTTGCATGCAAATTAAATCAGAGGGATGTGGTCTTCCAACTATCACCAAAATTCAAAACACAGAGTCTCAAAAGATCTTCTAGTACATGAATAATCCTCTTCGACTAATTGTCTATTTATGGACGAAAAGTGATACTATAATACATTTTTATTCCTAGACTTCTATGAATATTTCTCTATAGGTGAGAAGTGAATCTACTATCATGGTCAGTAATGATTATCTGAGGTATTCTATGTAGTATGTCATTACCTAGATAATAGCATGTCATTACCTTAATTGGGGAAATCACATAGCAAAATTCATGACCACTTCTTCCCACTTTCTTTCAAGAATGAGCAAATGCTACAATACAAAACTAGGTCATTTATGTTCTGTCTTCACTAGCTGACAAGTCTAGTATTTAGGAAAAATTATTAGGTGCGGAGTGCGTATTGTCTGCACAAGCACTAGGTACCTAGCGATATCCAGCGATACCGAGTGCAAGTACCACTAGATACTAATGCTTGTGCAGACGGTTCTCCCCATCTGCACTCCGCACCTAATAATCTCTCAGTATTTAGACACAAAATCAGCAACTTCCCTTTTCATTCCTACCCATTCATTACTTCTGCTTCATATTATTAAAAATTGTGTTGCTCCCTAGATGAATAACATATCTAGAGTAATGTGACTCATGTAGAATTTCATTACTCATATTTATTTGTAGTTCATGCCCTTACCAAATTAGTTTTGATCCATGAACTTAAAATATTATATTTTTTAGTATCTATAATTCTTTCCCCAAAGTTGGTTGCACAATCATCTAACTCTATCAGAGTATAAATCAGTAAACTTTATCACATTACCTCAAGTTAGTTAAATAAACTAATTTAAATTAACTAACAACTTTAATAATAATTAATAAATAGTTTTAGTAACAATTTTTATAAATAGCAAATTAGCTAATTATTAATAGTTTATGGTATTTTATATTAACTAACAGCTGATTAACAATTTTAAACTAATTAAAAAAATTTATTAATTAATTAACTAATTTAACCTAACTAACAATTTTAATAATTAATTTCCATGCCTGTTTTGGTCCCTCTTCCCTTCATAATATCATAATTAAGTTTAGTTCACACCGTTTGTGAAAAACATGATTTTTTTATATAAAAGTAAAAACAAAAAAGTAATGCGCGATTTCATGTGCGAGAAGCAGGCAGGATTGAGCGGGTTTGGAGCGCGGATTTGAGCTGTTCTGGTAAGCTTGAGCGTGCGGGTTCTGTGCCACATTCGGTCATGTTGAGCGTGCGGGTACAATGCACGATAGAGGGGGTTGGTTAGGTGCGGTTTATTGAGTGGACCGGATAAAAGGTAAAGGAAAAATTTCAGTAAAGAAAAAATAATTTTTCTTTAATTTTTTTATTTTCTATCGAAAAATGGCCATCAGAAATCCACCGAAAATATCTCTGACAATTTTTTTATCTTTTCAACTTGTGTTTTCCTGGTAAAAATTTTTCATAAAAATCTGTCAAAAATACTAGCTACTGATAGAATTTAGTCAATTTTCGATGAAAATGGCAATTGAATAATGTCATTTTTCATATAGTGTCTTATCAGACCGGGTTCAAACCAATCCAGAGCACTTTAGCTATAAATGTTGCACAATCATATGAATCAAGGACTCTTACTAAGGAGAGCATAAGAGAAGCCCTAATTATATGATTACACCAATCTACAAGTATTTCAGTAAGCTTAACGAGTTGACTTGAGCTCGATCCATGGATTAGATAAATAAGTATTAGAATATAAAAACAGTTAAATATTGTATTTATTATATTCTTGCTTACGTGTCATTTATTCATTAGTTTGCAAGAAGGCTTTAGATGTGAAAGCTCTATATATATCCATGTATCTCTCTGGGTGAAAGACAGCAAATATATTTCATTACTTTCTACTTTTCCCTGTTCTTTCTTTCGCTTTTCTCTGTTCTTTATTTTCCACATGGTATCAGAGCCTCGGTAAGAGGTATCAAGAAATGAGCTCGGCTATCTCAAATCCTAGCGAACACCTCGATGGAGAAGGAGTCGCAGATCAGCTCATCCCGGCGACACTGAAGTTCGTCGTCACAAATCTACGCACGCTGGTACATTTGCAACTCCAGGAGGATAATTACTCTCTATGGAGAGCACATATAGAAAAAATATTCAGAGCAAACCGGTTCGAGAAATTTCTTGAACCCTCTCTGTTTTCATCTTCATCTGATTCGTCTTCTACCCCAAATTCCCAATCATCCCAATGGATTTTAATGGACCAAAACCTAGCCGCTGCCCTTTGCTCAACCATATCCACATCTATTCTCCCATATGTAGTTAATCTTGAATCCACAGCTGAAATTTGGTCCACACTTGAAACACGGTTTCAATCTTCAAACATATCCAAATTTATTCAGTTGAAAAATTCGCTCCATAACATTGCCCTCAAGAATCAATCGGTTACACAGTACCTGACCGAGATCAAGACTCTTGTCGATCAAATCTCCGCATCCGATTCTTCGGTTGATAATGAGGACGTGATTCTTTACATCCTCAACGGATTACCTCAATCCTATCAATCTTTTAAAACTGCTATACGGACTATGCTAAATCCCATTTCTCTGGATCAATTGTATCCTCTTCTCCTAAGTGAGGAGATCAATATTGCAGCTGATACGGTTAGATCTGCTCCACCTAATGATCCGCAAACCGCTCTTTTCGTGCCAAGAAATCACGGCAGAAGAGCACGTGGACGTACAACACCTCTACAAGATCTCAGCCCAACCCCAATGCTAATTTTATTTGTCAGATATGCTCAAAAAGAGGTCACACGGCGACAACCTGCTGGCATCGACTTGATCAAAACTATGGTCAGTCTCATACCACGGATGCTCACCGAGCATTAGCCGCACAAACCGAGAGCAGTCCATCCAACTGGTACTTGGACTCCAGATCGACGTCTCACATAACAAGCTCGCTCGACAACATGTCCAATATTACACCTTATCAAGGTTCGGACATGATCACGGTTGGTGACGGGAGATCGGTCAACATTGCCAATACCGGCAACGGCTTGTTATCGACTCCCTCCAGTAAGCTTGCTTTATCTCAGATTTTACACACACCGGCTTTAAAATTTAATTTACTTTCTATTTCAAGACTTATAAAAGATAACAATATTGAGATAATCTTTGATCCCTCTGGTTTTAAATTTAAGGATTTGAAGACTCAACAGGTGCTTCTTCAAGGCCCGTGTGATCGAGGATTATATCCAATATTTTCCGCAAATCCGACAGCTCCAAGTGTGGCTCTGGCTATAACTAACAGCAAATTACCTTGGCATGATCGTCTGGGGCATCCAAATTTACATACGTTAAAAACAATAGCTCATTGTAATCCTAGTTTGAACATTTCAATTAGCTCTATTTCTTGCAATTCTTGCAAATTATCAAAAGGACATAAACTTTCATTTCCTAAATCTAACACTAGAATGAACACCATTTTATCGTTGATTCACTCTGATGTTTGGGGCCCAGCCCCAGTAGACTCTGTTCAGGTTATCGATTTTTTTTTGGGAAATTTTGGGGCAAAGCCCTTAAATTAAAACTGAAATGATTACAAGTAAAAACAAAAAAAACTGGCTTAAAACATAAGCCCCATTACAAAATGTAAAGGAAAAAATAAGAAAACCCAAAAGACAGAGCAGCAAAACATGTCCCTAAAAGACTCAGAAAAACAAAACTTGGTACAAAAAATCAAAAACTAGCTGAACCAAAGGTTCAACACCATGTCTATGAGCACGAGTACTTCCCGGTTGCCCACGAATTACCACACGGAACATCGAACGGACATCAATGAGAGGAGCAAGCACCAGAGGTAAACGAAGACCATCCAGGGAAGTGTACCAAATCATCATTGCCCTGGGACATCCAAAAACTCTGTCTGATGGGAGATTCTCCAGGAGAAGCAGCTGGGGAAAGAAGTTTGAATCTTATCAAAATGTTTCCACTTAGAAACTTTAGCAGAAATGGCCCTGGAAATGTTGTGACAGAGAGAGAAAATATTGTAATGATTCCCAGCATATCTCCTGTTATTTCTCTCTCTCCACAAAAAATACACCAGACAACATATGGCAAAATAACAGAAGTTCCTTTCAGTTGCCTCATATCCTTGGTATTCTTCAACAAATTCAAATAACTGCATAATATTTGGCCTCAAAAGAAAAACCTTGACATCAGGTAACATAGTTTGTAAGATACTGAAAGAGAATGGGCATTGAAAAAAGAGATGAGATGAGGATTCTTCTTCAGTATGACAAAAACCGCAGGTTGGGTTAATGAGAATGCCCCTAACAGCTAAGACATCAGCAGTTTTCAACCCATCATTTACAGCTACCTACGCGTAAGAGGAGTAACGTATAGCAAAGTGTTTATGCCATATATATTTATGCCAAGGGACTTTAAAAATATCATCAAAAAACTTTCTTTTGAATGTTTTAAAGCTCGGGACCCCTTTCCCAGTCCAGGTAATCACGTTGTCACCATCCTGGATGTGAATAGATAAGAAAAGCTGATGCATATGTTGAGGGATTAAACTCAAATTCCAGCTGCCATTAGTAATAACATTACTAACCAACAGGCCTCTCTGCAAACAGTGCAGGTTCATTTCAGCCAAAGATTTCCCTTTCACCCACGGGTCCCATTGAAGGGAAAGAGAGCAGTCTGTATTAGTAACATTAAAGTTCAGAGAGTGTTTGACAGTAGCAGAAGTAGAACAAATAAGTTTCCAGTAATGAGAGGCTCTAGTATTTAGAAGATTGAAAGGAGAATCAAATTTAGTTTTGTACCAGCTATTCAGGGGGTAATTAATAGAGTAAAATCTCCACATAAAGGTGCAAGCAAATCCAAAGTACATGGATTTAATATCAGGTATTCCAAGACTCCCAAAACAGTAAGGTAAGGTAGTTTTTCTCCAAGAAATCAGGTGTAATTTCTTATCCGTAGAAGAGCCATGGTATAAAAACCTTGCACAAATTCTGTCAATAAGCTTGCATCCAGCTTTGGGTATAATTGCTCCACGAATCCAATACGCAATAGTATTGGCAATTGTAAATTTCAAGTATTTAATCCTACCTACAAAAGACAAAAACTTAACTTTCCAACCAGCAAGTAGAATAGTGATTTTACTCAGTAGTGGTTGGAAGTGAGAAATGGTGAGTCTTTTAGTGGAGGTAGGCAATCCAAGGTATTTGATAACATGATCAGCTTGGGAGAAATGAAGGAGGTTTAAAATGTCAGAAGTAGTTTGAGATTCCTTAGAGAAAATAATAGAGCATTTTTCTCTATTGATGTGAAGACTCGAACAATCACCAAAATATGAAAGAATATTATTCAAAGCTTGAGCATTTTGAACCGTGGCAGGTCCAAAAATCAGAACGTCATCGGCATAAAGCAGGTGAGTATAAGAGGTATTGCCACAAGGAAAACCACAAAAATTACTGCCATCCAAATAACAAGAGAAGACATCCATAGCAATGGCAAAGAGAAGAGGGGATAGGGGGCACCCCTGCCTAAGACCCGAAGTTGAGTTAAAATAGCCTTGTAAAGCCCCATTGATGCAAATAGAGAACGTCACATCGTAAATACACCCTTTAATCCAAGCAAAGAACTTCTGGGGAAAGCCTTTCTCGTACATTCTCGAAATGATAAAATCTCTAGAAATGCAATCAAAAGTTTTTTTAATATCAAGCTTGGCACAAAAGAAGTCCTTGCTCGAAATATTTTTAAAATCTCTCAAAATTTACATAGCCAACACAATGTTATCAGTGGAAAGCCTATTCTGAATGAACCCAGCTTGACTATTATGGATGATATAAGGCATAATGGGTTTCATCCTATTGGCCAAAATTTTAGCAATGATCTTATAGAAAGTGTTGCAGAGGGATATGGGTCTGAAGTCAGTGATACGAGAAGCATGTTGAGTTTTGGGAATAAGAAAAATGGCAGTGGATTTAACATAATTAGGAAGAGATCCAGTATCAAAAAAAATTTTAATAGCTTGACAGACGTAATAACCAGTAATGCCCCACGAGGATTTGTAGAACTCAAACGTGAAACCATCGGGCCCGGGACTAGTGGTAGTAGAACCCGCAAAAATAACATCCTTAATTTCCTGGTCAGTCACCTGGGAAGTCAGATAGGAGAGGTGGTGTTGGGGAATAATGGAACCCCTAGGAAATTCAATGCCATTTATCAGATTGGGAGGAGAGGCATTAAAGATCTCTTTAAAGTAGGCAACAGTTGCTTGAGCTATGTCAGAGGGAGTAGTAAACACACCATCCGAAGAAGAAATGACTTTAATCCGGTTGTGATTGCCTCTAGCTTTGATCCTAGCGTAAAGAAAACCCAAATCATCTTCCCCATTAGACCGCCATTTAGCTTTCCCCCTTTGAACAATCCAGTTAGTCCATGCTTTATGAAAATATACCAACGACGTATTAATTTCTTTGAGATTAGCATTAAGCTCAGGGTTCAAAGGATCCCTTTGAATAAGTTCCATACACCTTTTCTGATTGTGATCCAGCACAGCAATTTTATCTTGTAAGAAATTAGCAGAGGACCAATTTCTTTGTTTCAAACCTTTTTTCAAAGAATTGAGCTTCAGATAAAGATTTGTAATAGGACTAGCGTTAGAATGGGAAGCAAAAGCAGAGATAACAGTATCCCAATAACCTTCCATATGAATCCAATAGTTTTTAAAAAGAAATCTGCTAGCAAGCATGTCCAGATTACCCGAACAAAGGATAATAGGTGAGTGATCTGAGCAAGCGAGGGGATCAACTCTATAATAAGAATTAGGAAAATTCTCAAGCCAAGCATAGTTAACAAGCATCCTATCTAATTTGATGTGAATAGGATCGTCCACTCTTTGATTAAACCAAGTAAAGTTCAAACCAGTAGAAGATAGCTCAAAAGTTCCAGAATCAAATACCCAAGAGTTTAATTCATTCAGTTGGTTGTGGAGAGGTGAAGAGCCACCGTCTTTTTCATTTGCATTCCTAAAACAATTAAAATCACCCATGATGATCCATGGACAATTAATCCCCTCAACAATATGAGCCAGATTATTCCATAGAGTAGCCCGATCTACCAGAGCATTGGCAGCATAAACCGCAGTAAGCACGAAAGAAACAGAATGGGAGGTGGATACAATACCATGGATGTGCTGAGTCGAGGAATGGATCTTTCTAAAATTAAGAGCGGCAGGTTTCCATTTCAGGCAAATACGTCCCGGACCCGAATTGTCAAAATTGTTACTGCTAGCTAGCTTCATTAGTAAAAACATTATGGGAATAACAGAACCAGTCATCAGAGAGAAGGTGGTGCTGGATTTTGGCTTCCAGGATGCAGAGAAGATCAAGACGCTGAGAGGAGATTAATTTTTTACAAGCATTGACTTTTTCAGGGCTGTTGAATCCACAAACGTTCCAGCAACCAATTGCAGGGAGGGTCATTTTGACTTGGTGGTTTTTTGCGCTTTCTTAGCGCTTTTGGTCTTAGTGTTTTTGGCTTGTTGACTTGTACTGGAATTCTTGCCAGAATTCTTAGTGTCAGGCGGTTCATCCGAAAGTGGGATAATGTTACTTGAAGACTGCTCAGATTCTTCAGTAGTTTTCGGCTGGTTATCCAGGAGGAGGGGATCAAATTTGTTTGGTGAGGTGGAGAGATTGCCCGTAGGCTTAATCCACGGTTTGGGGGTCATTTTATGATTTTTTTTAGGAGAGGAAGGGACAGAAACAAAGTCATCCCTTTCCAACTCACGGGTGTCGATGGGGGTATTGTTATCTTTTCTATGGGAAGAGGACGCATCTTCCACAGCAGCAGAGGAAGGAAGATTTAAGTTTGGGATATGTTCTGATAAGGGAGGGCAATTAGCCTTATCAGTCTCTGGTTCAAGTGTGGTATTAGGAGGGGGGCATATAGCAATTTGATGAAAAGCAGGGGGATTAGGAGTAGGGATTGGGAGAATGGCAGGGGAAGTAGAAGAAGGAAGAGGAGGTCTACCTCTAGGTCTGCTTTTACTTCTGGCTCTGGATTGATGTGTGTTCATGGTCTTTTGTTGAGGGTTTTTTTGGCATAAGTTTGACGGATGAACAAGTGATCCACATCCCGAACACGGAGTTGGTTTCCAATAGTATATGACTTTGAGATTGACATCATCACCATCTAAGGATATAGGGATTTCTTCAGGGAAAGTAGATTTGCTCGTCACCAAGAAGCAGACCCTAGCGAAGGTGAGACGGGTTTTGCGGGCGGTTAAAGCATCAACAGCTAAAGGGTGTCCGATAAAGCTGGCAATTTTTGAAATACCATGAGGATTCCACACTGCAAGTGGGAGGTCAATAATCTTAATCCAAATCGGAATGGAGGAGAACTCGTCACGTTTGGGGATGAACTTAATTAGGGTTCCATTGCTGCAGGATAAAAGGTCTCCCGAAAAAAAACCACGGTCCGCCCGACCAAGCAGCTTCGTAGTCTTCCATAGCCGAGAACTTAAAAAGAAAAAATCCATCATTAAGTGAAAGCAAATCAACCGCACCTTTGGGGTTCCAAGCTTTTTTCATAACATTCTGCAAGCTCAAATATGTAGGTCTTGGACCAACGGAGTAGCCAACCAGAGATAAGCTCCAGTCTGGAGTGCCAAGTTGAAGCTCAGCAGCAGAGAAAGGGATCTTAGGGGAAGGAGGGACAAAAGAAAGAGAGAACTCATTAGCTATAGGATCTTTGTTTGTGAGATTAGAGAGAAAGTTAAGGCCAGGAGGAGCAGCAAAAACATGCCCCTCAGCATCAGGGAGAGGGGGAAAGTCAGTGGAGTAGGAGGCCGAAGCCATGAGAAGAAGGTTGGGGAGGGAGAAGCCCTCCCCACAGAGCGGCGTAGTAAGCGCGGGAAGAAGGCGCCAAGGGAAACCCTAGCAGATCATACGTCAAGGGAAACCCTAGCAGAGCCTGAGAAATCACGTTGTAAGATTGTCGAGCTTTATTCTCATTTCAAGGTTATCGATATTATGTTATTTTTATTGATGACTTTAGTCGTTTTACTTGGCTTTTTCCGCTACGACAAAAATCTGAAGTTTTTCAAACATTTGTAACGTTTAAAAACCAAGTTGAAAAATACACATCGCATAACATTAAAATCCTTCGAACCGACGGAGGCACATAATTTATAAACAAGCAGTTCTCTCAATTTCTTGTAGATCAAGGTATTTGTCACCATGTATCTTGTCCATATACACCCGAACAAAACGGTGTTGCGGAACGCAAGCACCGACACATCATAGAAACAGCCAGGACACTTTTGAGGACTACGTATGTTCCTTTTAAGCATTGGCCAGAAGCTGTAATGACATCGGTGTATCTTATAAATCGGATGTCATCTACCACTACGTCCCCATCCACTCCATTTGAACTTGTGCATCGAACCAAACCAGAATACAAACATCTGAGGACTTTTGGAAGTGTTACCTATCCACTGCTGCCTCCTCATACTCACCACAAGTTCCAACCCAACACAAAACTGTGTGTTATGCTCGGTTACTCAGATACGTATAAAGGGTATAAGTGCTTGGACATGCTTACTAATAAAATTTCATTCTCCAGACATGTTACATTTCAAGAACAAGTATTTTCGTTCAGTCTGCAGGATGAAAAGAAAGAGGGCTCATCAACTGTTCTTCCACCATTGCTTCTTATGCCGAATTCGGCTGCTGCTACAAACCGAACTCACCAACCATTTATTCCAATCAATAACTCTTATATTGACCCAGTGTTAATACCATCACCTACATTACCTGCATCTATTACTCACAATAACACTAATTCTGAATCTACTATCCCACAGCAGGTATCTCATCCGATGATTACAAGAACAAAAACTGGCAAGCTTAAGCCATTACTTCGGATGAATCTTCTGCACACGAAAGAAGCATCAAGCTCCAGTATTCCTCCTTCAAACTACACCGAGGCAGTCAAGCATCAACACTGGAGAATAGCAATGGCAACAGAATTTTTGGCATTACAACAACAAGGCACCTGGAGTCTTGTGCCTCCTCCACCAAACGTATCTATACTTGGATGTCGCTGGACCTACCGCACCAAACTCCACTCTGACGGCTCCATAGCCCAATACAAAGCACGACTGGTTGCGCAAGGCCATCGTCAAGAATTCGGGCTAGACTACACTGAAACCTTTAGTCCGGTCGCAAAACTTCCTACTATTCGTATTATGCTTGCAATTACACTTTCTAACAATTGGTAGGTCCATCAACTCGATGTCGCGAATGCATTCCTTCATGGAAAACTTACCGAACAAGTGTTTCTGACTCAGCCTAAAGGATTCGAGGATTCTACTTATCCTAAGCATGTTTGTCAACTCCGCAAAGCCATCTATGGCTTAAAACAAGCCCCAAGACAATGGCACACTACATTCACAGAATACCTAATATCCATTGGGTTTGAATGTAGCTCAGCCGACCCATCGCTTTTTTATTCTTCGTCAACAATCTAACAGTATTTACTTACTAGTTTACGTAGACAATATATTAATTACTGGTTCAAATCCAACTTTAGTAACCACTGTTATGCATAAATTAAGCCAACAGTTTTCTATGAAAAATTTAGGCTATGTGCACGATTTTCTTGGAGTGAAAATTGACCGGTACAAATATTTCTACTTCTTATCCCAACAGCTATATGCCACTTCTATATTACAGCAATCGGGATTACTCAACTACAATTCAACTGCAAATCCCACATGCACCAAAATTCCGGATAACCCCAAACCTGATGTCACGTTATCTGATCCGGAAGTCTACCGTCACATTAAAGGTTCCCTACAGTACCTAACGTTAACTCGACCAGATATTGCATATAGTGTAAACAAACTCTCTCAACATATGCATCAACCGGGATCACAACATATCTTCATGCTCAAGAAGCTCCTACGATATATTAAAGGTACAATTCAATTTGGAATTCCAATTATAAAATATGATCTTGTGCTTAAATGTTTTTCAGACGCTGATTGGGCAGGCGATCCTAGCTCGAGGAAATCCACGTCTGGATTTTGCTCATTCTTGGGAAACACCCTCATTTCTTGGACAGTTAAAAAGCAACATACAGTAGCCAGGTCGTCCACCGAATCAGAATATAGAGCTTTAGCTGCTCTTACTGTAGATATCATCTGGCTCAGATGCTTACTTTCAGATTTTGGTGCTCATCAAACGAAACCTACAGACATGTTTTATGACAATACCTCAGCCATAGCTTTAGCAAACAATCCGGTGTTCCATGCCCGGACCAAACATATAGAAATCGACCAAAAATTTATAAGAGACCACATTAACCAAAATCACATCCGTCTCCTACCAATTAGTACTGTTGATTAAACCGCGAACATTCTTACCAAAGCTCTATCAACACCTAGGTTTGAGATGCTCAGATCCAAATTGATGGTCTCCAAAGATCCATCAGCTTGCGGGGGGATATTAGAATATAAAAATAGTTAAATATTGTATTTATTATATTCTTGCTTACGTGTCATTTATTCATTAGTTTGCAAGAAGGCTTTAGATGTGAAAGCTCTATATATATCCATGTATCTCTCTGGGTGAAAGACAGCAAATATATTTCAAAAGGTGAAAAATCCATTCTCTAATGGGTTTAGATTAAAAAATTATAAATTTCATCCTAACTATCGTAATCAAAATTAAAAAGGAATCATGTATGACCCCAAATTGTCAAAATATTATTTGATCAAATATTAAGCTATAATAATCTGGATGCGTTATCATTAGTTTCATAGTCTAAGTCATAATAATAAATGATGATCTCCCCAAAAAAAGAAAACATCATCTACTATTAACTATTTGAACATGGTGATAATGATCATTTTTTATTTTAATTTTTACAAAATAATAATTTTCTTTCATCCTATTTAGGAGCCAAGTAGATTGGGTTTATTTTATCCAGTATCTTAAATCATACATGATGGCATATCTTCATAGTTAATTACATCATAGAAAGTTTTAGGCATCCTATGAATACTCATGATTAAAATAATGGTAAAAAAATTATTTTGAAATTTCTAAGAGTGATGCGAAGATAATGATGTTGGAATTTTAATAGGAATTGGATCAATTTTGAACACTTATTTTGGAGGCCAAAGTATGAAAAGTAGGAGGCATTTTGAGATTATAAAATAATTTAGAAATGTCTTAATATATCTTATGTTGGACTTTAAATTTTTTATGAGAGAAAGTTTTAATTCAAGTTGACATTTTATTAGAATTTTGGGATTAAATTCCCGATGTTGCGGACTTATGATTTTAGGTTCGCCCCAAAAAATAGATCTAAGATGGGCACTAAACTATAGTGATATGAACCTAACTAATAAAATGCAAATATGCGCTTACATTGACCTGAATTAGAGAGCAAACTAAAAAACCTAGGCACTTTAAAATCATATATCCAATCATTATAAAAGATGGGTAAGATTTGTTGTTTAAGTCTTATAGAAATTGAGGCTGACATCTAGAGAAGATTCTAATTATCCCATTTACTTATTATGGTGGGCTTATGCTCAATGTAATTAAATTTTTATTTTTTTAGTTGAATTCTAATGCAATGCATGCTGATTGACATTGTATATATATATATATGATGAACTTTAAAAATTAGGCTGAAAAATATATTTTTTTCTAGAGATGTGTAACATCCCCTAGAGGCCTAGATAGAGCTGCACCCAAATAGATCATGTGGTCTACTATGGCCTGCAACCGGGGAGGTGCATAATAAGGAGAGAATATCGATATAAATGTATGAAAAACATCGGGCATGCCCAAGCTTTATGCTTAGGTGTGCTTATCTTCTTATGTGAGCCTGATGTTTTTTATTTAATTACAAGTAGAAGAATTTTTCATGATTTTTAAGAGCATAAGCATGTTCTAGGCTAAAATAAATCCCGTATATAAAAAATAAACTTGGAAAAGCAAGCAATTTCAAAAGCACAAATAATTTAAACAAATATTATCACATAATATCAAATGAATGTAAAAGAGGCCGTGTAGAAAATGCCACTTAGTTACAACCCATGGTCTGCATAAATTAAATGTGGTCGGGTACCACTAACAACATCCCAGATTCTAAGCCTATAAATCAACACAAGTGTTAAAGTGGGGGTATTTTTTATCCTCATTTCTTTAACTTCTTCCTTCGAGCTCCTTTGATCCACCGTATCCATATATCCAAATGTAAATAACTCCTCGAAGGGGTGTTTATCTCTTTGGATCTCAAACTTACCCAAGTTTGGATCTCCCAATAGAATGAAATATCCCATAAGAGATGTTTCTTTCTCTTGAATTCAAACTGGGTGTCAAGTACCCCCACTTTAAGTGACTTTCATAACTCTTTTTTGAATTTACATTTATGAACAAATTAAATGACTCTATTACAACTTGCATATTATTTTAAGCAGTTTATATATAAAATCATCAAAATATCACAAGCATTTCTAGAAATTTCATAGCCGAGAATTGAATAAACATATTCACTTGGCCATGCTTTTAATATTAAGGGGGCTTACAATTTTAGCACAAGCTAAAAATTTTGTTAATCACATATTTTTTATCTGCCCCTCTTTATATAACTATGCATATGCACGACCACATGCTAAAAACTCCATTAGCATCTGAATCGTTCCTATCCTATGAGAAATCTAGTGCCTATCACATGTCACATCACATATAACATGATAAAGAAAAAAACATCACATCATATATAGGAAAGGAAGGATGAAGAGGAACAAGAAGATGAAGTTAGTAATGACAGTGGAGATAGAGGTCGCTGGTGACGACGGTAGAAAAAATGGTGATTGAGAGGCAAAATAGCCGAAGATGGAAGTCTTCCATAACAACAAAAATGGCCATAACAATGATATAAATGGTCTCAAAGAAAGTCCGAAAAGAAGTCACCATCGCCAATGAAAATGAAAATTAAGTGTTGAGCCAGAAAAAGAAGGGGAGGCAATAAGGAACATGGACAAAAATATTTTTTATTATTAATTTTTTTTTAAATAATAAAGTCGCAATAAAGCAAAATATATTTTGATTTTATAAAAAATAGAAACAAAACAAATAGTAAAATTAAAAAAAAAAAATTACAAAATGGGCCAGAAGTTTCTTATTTTATCCTGTAAAAATACGATATAACCTTATCTGGTTCAAGATGATTGGAAAAGTGATGGTTTATTTCTCTTTCTATAATTTCTGATGAATAACTTTCAAAAATTAATATAGTAATCGATGCCACATTAAGCAAAATTATTGTATCATCATACAGATGGACATAATACCCTATGAATTGACAGCAACTACAAATAGTATTTTTCAATCGTATTTTTTAAATAAAACAAAATCATGAAACCAATTATTGAAAATCATTAAAAAAAATTAACACCAAATGAGGCAATGCTACTACAGACTTAAATTAAGGGCATATGAATTGCTTAAAAAAAAATTAGAGTAAAAAGAATATAACGTACGTGTTTGAAATATTTAAAAGATATTTTATTGTGTAAAACAAACGTAAAAGATTTTTTTTTTAATTGAAAAATCTTTATATTTAGAATATTTTATACCTCTTTAACTTCAAATTAAATATCCCATAAATTACATATAACCATTCCAGAAATAATCAAAATATATCATAGACAGATTTTATAAAGAAATAAAACAAAATAAATCAAAATAAATAAAAAAAACAATCCGATATGGGCCCAAAGTTTTTTATTCTAATTAACCAATCTAGCTCAAGATGATTGGAAAAGGCACATTATAATAAAGCTAAGAAGTGTTGTCAATCAAACATTTTAAATAAATCAAAATCATGATGACTAAAATTTGAAAAGCAATGCAGCAAAAAAAAACACCAAAAAGTCGTAATGCTAATACACAATCTTTGAATTTGATTACTTAATCGTGCTATGAAATCGTGAAATTATAACTTGAAATATTGGCAATGAGAAAAACCGAAGACAAGGGCGAAACTGTGTAGTGGTGAGCCCCCCAAAAAAAATTAAAACTCTTAATATATTAAGGGTTATTTGTAATATGTCCCTCTTGAATTTTATGTTTTACCTACAAAATCTTTTTTCATGCAATTTTCCCCAAAAATCGGAAAGCCCTTTAACCTCCCACTATTTTCATCCAATTATGTTGAACTTTTCTAACACTAACAAATAAGCCTATGAAAAACAATTATGTGCAAAATAAATTATTATTGCACCCTTATATATATTTTTTCTTTTTTTATAAATTTGTCACTTGCCCCCCTTTCAGAATTAAGGTTGGTTCCACCCTTGACCGAAGCCAGACAAGAGTACGAGAGAATTTCTGAAGCCACTGACTATCAAGAATATTGACAATAATGAAAAAACAGGAGAGCCAAACGAGTAAAAAATTTAAAATGTGGGAAGCAACAAAGAGGATGATTTTGATACCTGGAACAAATACAGCAGCACAATGATTTTGATCCCCATACCAAGCAATTATATATGATTGATGAAGATTCAACCAACAAAAAAGAATGATAACATATGAATATTAGCCTCTTCAGTCAAATATTGAGCAAAAACAACAACAAAAAAGTGGCAATCCAACTCTCATTATTATCTCCCCTTGTAGAGATAAAAGATAAGAGGTTGTCAAGATAAATCCCCATAACTGAGGCGACGAGCCTGAGAACCGCATCCGCCATGGTAACGGTAGATAATGCCAAGCACGCATTCTGTCATGCACGATACATCGAAAGACTCGATGAAGCTAAGGTCCGAAATACGAGCTTTCGTGCCTGCAAATCGCACGTACTCTTCAAACACTGCAGTCAAGCACCAGTTTTGTAGTTTCCTGAAACAGCCGATAAGGCTACCCGTCCGGTGCTGGATTGACCAAGGCTTGGTTAATGAATAGATAGTAATGTAAAGAACTCACAAAAATAATGAAGTTTTTTCTTCTACTAATTACCTTTCCACGCTTGCAGTGAACGAGGACAGGATGGTTCCTTATATCTGAGACATCCAAAGATGGATGGGTTAAGCTTAAAGGCTTAAATCTACCTTTAATGTAGATTTAAAAATAAAGCAAAGATGTGGGTCAGAAGTCTAAGGCTTCGTGTGGGACGGCTTTGTTACTGCTTCTTATAGCTTTTGAGTACATAAATTTAAAATGTTGTACTGAAAAGCTACTTTAAGAAGCAATAAGAAAGCCGTCTCAAATGAAGCCTAAGAAAGAAAAAATTAAGTTTTAGAAAGGTACCAAGCAAAACTCTCAGCGCTCCCATGATGGAACCATTCGGTATGGTCACCAAAGGCCTCTACAGGATGCCAAAAATTTTGAGAAAAAGGAAGCATTAGGAAAGGTAAGAGGAGAAAGTGGTAAGAAAACAGATTTCAAAATAAACTACTGATTGGAGAAAGAACCAGAGCATTGAAATCAGAAAAAAACTGCATTGTTCATTCAGGCTCTGACGAATGATTGGAGAAAGAACCAGAGCATATCAGAAATATGAAGTTCATTAAATCATAATTAGGAGTAGAGAATTCTCAGTTGAATGAAATAGGAAAGTAGAGGGTGAATATTTCAAGTCAATGCTAATTGCAATGTGTTAAAGTTTGATTCTATTTTAAACATCGCAGAACAACAAGAAGATCCGCAAGGAATGCTGGCTTTTAAACCTAAAAAAAAAAAACATATCGAAAGGAACATGAATAAGTGGAGAATAACTATTCATAATTGAGTGCCAAATTTTTACATAAGCTTCATTTTATCGTACATGCAATTCAAGTTTAAAGATATTGTTTTTGCTATGAGATGCATTATAAACATCACAAATATCAGATAAAATACATTTTGATGGTAGTTCAAAATAGATCAAAATTTTCTGTTCAAAAATATTATAAGTTTTCGAGATGCTACATGCCCACTACCAACTATTCATATTATGTTAAAACTGCAATCAGAACTTCCCTGCTTATAATTTAGATGATGGTGAGCTGCCATTAATGTCCTGGTTAAGAAGGGAAGGCATATAGGGCTAGGGAAAAGAAATCATCTAATGTTGATTCTGAACATGATTTCTAAAGGCGATTATTCTTTATCATTTCATATAAGGTCGCCCTTGTTCCAAAAGATAGCACTTTCCCATCTGATTGTTAGTGTATTGCCTCATAAAAGGAGTAATATAAGCACATTAAAAAATCAATCAGCTAATACTACTTTAAAACAGAAAGAGATTCTGACATCAAATGGTAACACAAGCTTTTTTATCAATTAGCAAATACTAATCGAGGCTAAAGGTTTTTTATTAGCCCTTGAAGATTTATCAGCCCCCTAAAAATCAGCAGCTAACTAAAGCAACAGGATGTATTACTACTTGGAAAGAAAAAGGTAAATTCTATGTGACATCTTGCAAAAACAGATTAGGACCTTTCATGACAAGTGATATTTACACCAGGCACTTGGACATTGATCTCTCTTCTTGAAATTGTTCATGAATTTTTTATTTTTTACGCACTAGAATAAGAACCTAGTCTAAGAAACCTAAAAGTGCATCAGTCAACATTTATATTTACTTTATTAATTAACAAATATGTATAAAGCATATTCATAAAATTAAAGAAAAAAGATTTATGCAGATCCAAATTGATAAACACTGATATATACTAATTTGAAGAAAATATAGTGATCAATTATCCCCATCTCTCAATTAACTTATTACAGCAAATCCCAATGCCAAATTTAATAGAAAATCTACCATCAAAAAGCATCATAAGAAATAAAAATAAATAATTTAAAAAAAAAAAAAACAATCACCTTGCTACCGTCAATTCCAAACTGAAAGATCCGAATCCCAACCGAATTCATATATGCCGCCATGTCATCCGGGTAAGGCTCCGGGCACAAATAACTGCGAAAATCCCCCGAAAAACCCCTCCCATCACGTAAGAATCCCTTAAAAAAAAAACAATAACAAAAACACAAATCCAGAAAGAGAAAATCCAATCCTCACACGACGGATCGCAGGTTCAGCGTCTCAAGGAATCCAATGTTCATTGTGCCAGGAAATCCAGAACGGTATATACCGTTGTCCACCATTGCAAAATTGGACGGTGGGAGCAACAACGCTTTACCACCGTCGTTGAAGTCCCCGCCGGGAAAGCGCGAAATTCCATCACGATCGTTTCTTCCTCCCGATTTCAACACTATCATCTCCTTAATCTCATCATCCTCTTTCGCCTCCAGAATCATCCCTCCCCCTCCTCTCCGAATTCTACAGCTTGATCGAAAGAAACGAGAAGAGGCGACCACTCTCCTCTTCTTTCTTCCTTTTATGCCTTCCCGCTATCGACCCGTCGCACTTTCCGCCCTCGCTTTCTATTTCTGGTATTCCGAACATCTCATAAATTTATAAAAATATCCCGTAACCTTCCAGAAAATAAATAAGTTAATATAAACTGTTAATAATATATTTAAATTTTAAGGTATAACTGCAAAACGGGAAGATCTCTGGGGGTAGCCAGCAAGATGATTGAGGTATTCACAATAATTAACAGCCACGTCAGCGAACGTGCAATCTCTCACAAGTGCCAAAGCGCAGCCCATGTGGTAATGGATACTGGCTACGGATTTATGCGGGAACGGAGATCTTCCGTTTAAGAAAATGAACGGTGGAGATGGTTTACGTATAATTTATCTATGCGGATGGATTGTAAGTTTTTTTGATTGGTTGAAGGATTCATGCCTTCGTGGTACCGCGAACGAAGGAAGATCGGAAGCGCCGGTAGCAATTTCCAAATCTGTCCGTAGTTTTGACTGTACCGTTGAAAACAGCAAACACCGAAAACGTACCATAGAATTTAACCTGACAACCAAAAATCTTAAGGGGCTGTTTGGTAGAATGTAGGATTTCATTTAAGTAGGATTTCGTAAATCCTCCAAATCCCGGATTTACGAAATCAAATCCTGAAAACTGTTTGGTAACATTTATGATAAATTCAGTTAAATCCTATGTGATTGTTTGGCTATAAAGCAGGATTTATCCAAGGGACTCTTACTCTAGCGTCTGGATTTCGTAAATCCCGCAAAATATAGGATTTCCGAAATCCCGGATTTCGCTCGAATCGGCGGAATTTTCCGTCTATCCCGGATTTCACTTGCCGTGAGATTTGGTTTTGCATTTTAGGCCATTTGGCTGGATTTCGCTCAAATTCACCTCAAATCTGACCTAAATCCTGCTACCAAACAGCCCCTAAAAGCAAGATATATACATCTCTTCTCCAGCCGAAATCCCCTCCTCCCAATCCACCAATCTCTCAATTGTGACTCCCCATGATCGTAATGTAAACATCAACAAACCACTTCTTTCTTAGCAAATATGTAATGCCCAAGTTCCAACAACTTATCACAAAGAATACTCCAATATCTCATTCTTTTAGGAACCATAACACAACAAACTTTTGACACCAATTATGGATGCTCCATGCAAGTGTTACACAATCACCCAAGCTCATCTAAACCTCTCAAAGGCCAAGACCATAGGCACATTTAAAAATCAATACGCCAAAAAAAATTTGCCTCTTGGAATGTAATAGAATCTAACAAACTGAATAAACTTTTTAATTGTAAGAACCTCATTTAGTATTTCAACCTTAACATTTTCTATATCCTATAAGAAAACTGACCTCTTCTCAAGCATCAAACTTGTGGTTTAGTAACTCTCACAAATTCTATGATAATGAAGGAAGCATTCATAACTTCTCTCACTCTAAAACTTGTTGCATTTAGTTTAGTTAGAATAAAAATAAAGCCTCCTTTATTCATATTTATAATGATATTCAAATCATTTATGGCCTTGTTAGTAGTGGTAGCAATATTCCTTTTTAATGTTTATGATTTATGACTCTAACTCTCCTAATAAAAGAAGTCAACTTTATAATGTTATCAAATGACATTAGTGTTAATAAAAATCAAGTTTGGTCTAACCAAGGTGACTTTAACTAATATATATATATATATAAACAAAAATTCTCTTGTAGGAACTATTGGAAAAAATTGTCTCAATTCTAAGATGTTTTAATGATGTATTACCTCTAGAACTAGATTCTCTATTCCTTTTCTTCAATTGAAGGAAGAATAGGAAGAGAGGAAGGAAGGAAGAAAAAGAAGAGATGAGAGGAAGATAAATATGAGATCTCTCTTTCCACCATGCTCCTCCGCGACCACAACCTAACCACCAACTGTCGTCGGACTTTCGTCGAATTTCTGACCGACCCCCAATTATCACCGGACTTACACCCGTCCACCGATTGTTACAGGATTTTCTCCTGGCTACCATGGCCGACGTCGATCCTTCCGACCTCCTTCGCAAGAATACTTTCTTTTTGACATTCGTCGTCAGATAACTATTCTTCTAACCTCTGTCCTCCGTTACCTGTTGACTACGGTCTTTTCGACCTCCATTGCCCACCAACTACATTCATGCTCCCACCAACTACATTCCTGCAAGACTACAGTCTTTTCAACCTCAGTCGCCCACCAATTATTGTTCTTCTAACCTCCATAACCAGATAACAGTCCTTTCGACCTCCATTATCGGTTAATGATCCTTATAAATGCTGTTGCCTGTGGATTATGACCTTTCCAATTTTCGTCGCCTACCGACTAAGATTCTTCTGACATCCGTCATTAGACTACGATCTTTCTGACCACCGGTGCCTGCCGACTACAAATCTTTTGACCTTTGCCTTCAGACAAGGGTCTTTTTGACCATCGTCGTCGAGTCGCCCATCGACTATGGTCTTTCCGACCTCCATCGCTAGATTATTGTCTTTTCGACCTCTGTCGTTTGTCGACTATGATCCTTCCAACCTCCATCGCTAGATAACAATCCTTCTTACCCATGTTGCCTTTTGATTACAATCCTTCCGACCTCCGTGACTACGATCTTTTCGACCTCCTTTTCCCGCTAACTACGGTCCTTCCAACTAATGTCACCTGACCACGATCTTTTCGAACTCCGTTGTCCACCGACTATAGTCCTGTTGATCAAAAAAACATGTCAATACTGATTCTTCAAATTTCAACCATGTAATGCTCTTTATATGATGTATATTTGCTACATCAAGCCAAGGTCTTCATCCCAAAAAGGGACTCATTTTTTTCCCTTTTCAGGGATTTCTACGTAACAAAAATTTAATGTCTCGTATGAACGCTACACCGTCTCTTTTATCTGATTGCTTGTTGGATCTTCATACGAACCTAAGATGTTAAACTTTATATTTCTCTATCGCCGCAAATATTCTAGTCTATAACAATAATATTTTTGAATGCAGCTCAAGTGTTTCAATTATAAAATATCATTGAGCTATATTTTGAATCTTTTTTGTAATTATATTTATAATTAATGAATGATTAATGAAAAAAAAGAAGCTTGGATATAACATATTTCCGATTTACAGCAACAAGATCGGCCTTTTGATTTGTTTGAATAATTGCTGCTTTAAAGGCAGTCAGGGCAATTCGACCGCATAAAACAAAATTCATGCTGATATTGGTAATTCTAGGGCTATTTGCGTCTTGTCAAAACTAACCCCCCTGAGCACCAGGCCGAGCACTGGTATTCATAGATAAACCCGTCGCCGGGGGCCTGGCCAGCGGTTTTCGGAGCTCTTCTTCTCCCTTCGCTGCCCTACGATTCTACTCTTTTTACCCATATCAGGTAAAAGAATACTAAAACTTTCATCTTTCATTGATTTAGTGTCCTGTATATCCCATCCATCTATCTTCGAAATCCACACCTCCGGTTTTGATTGAATGCTCTTGGAGTCGAGATCTTTCCGAATTTTATCAAAAGCTACGATCTGGGTATTTTTCAGTAGCGTTTGCTGAAATAGGCATCGCAAATCCAGGCTTAAGCAGCTTAACTGCTTCGGATATTGTCCTTTTGACTTCTTTCGTTCCTTTGAGTGTCGGTTCCTTTTTGGTAGATTCTTCTCAGGTTCAAATTATATATGATTTTTTGTCTTGTTCTATTCATTGCATTCATTGATAAGTGCTGATGGGTAAGAAGATGAAGAAAAAGGTTCCAAATCCTCGCAAAGCCCAACTTCGGGCTTCTATGGGATCCCCAAAATCTGTGCTTGAGGGGTCTCCTGGTGATGATGGGAATAGAGATAAGAAGGCTTGCAGTCATTGCACTCAAAGCACTACTGAGCTGAATCAGATTCTAGTTAAAATCCGATCCTCTTCAATGGATGTTGTTACCTGTGAGCATTGCAGGGAAGAGCCACTTAACAGGCGAGGGGGGAAGGAAAAAGGGAAGCAGACCAAGAAAAAAGGTGCAGGAACAAGAGCTGCTGAGGCAAAATCAGAGCAAAATTTCATGTGGGTGTGCTTGGATTGTGGCCGGTATTTCTGCGGAGGTGGAGTGAGTATTTTGGAGCCTTATGGTCACGCTCGGAGACACGCGAAGCAGGACCATCACCAGTTGACAGTTCGGGCCGACGATCCACTTATCAGTTGGTGCTATTGTTGTTCTTCTTCTGTGCCTATTGAGATGCCAGAGGAGGTAATAAAAGAAGGGAATGAAACAGCCACGAATGATAGGAGTAGGAGTTTGAGAGGTGTTGCATTTGAGCCTTTGGATTTAGATAAATTGAAGGGGTACAAAGTTAGAGGGCTTTCAAATCTGGGGAACACTTGCTTCTTTAACTCTGTCATGCAGAATCTCTTTGCTGTAGATCTTTTGCGAGATGCTTTGTTGGGTTTGGATAGGCCTTTTGGTCCTCTTTCTGTGGCACTTAAGACACTTTTCACAGAAACAAGCAAAGCAGATTCTAAGGGTGTTATAAACCCTAAAGCTCTTTTTGGGTGTATATGTGCCAAAGCACCACAGTTCAGGGGGTACCAGCAACAAGACGGCCATGAATTGCTCCGCTACCTGCTTGATGGATTGCATGTTGAGGAAACAAATGCAAGGAAGAAATCAGAGTTTGTTGACAATGAAGAGCAGTTAAACACTGAAGCAACAGCTACTTTAGTTGATTCCATCTTTAATGGTCAGCTATCGAGCACCATCTCTTGCATGGAATGTCGGCATACTTCAGTTGTGAATGAGCCTTTCCTGGATCTCTCGCTGCCGGTGCCTTCAAAGAAGCATCCATCAAAAAAGGTTCCACCACATCCTTCAAAGAGGCCTAACCAAAGGGATAAAAACAAATCACGACAGGTTCGAGAAAGAGGTTTTGCTCAGATGTCTTCCATGTGTGTGATTCAGAATGGAGAAAGCAATGAACAACACTCAGAAAGCTGTGAATCCGGAATAGCTGTACCACTACCAACACATGATAATACTTTGGAAGCACAAGACTTTACATGGATGGATTATCTTGGAGCTGAGTCACCAAATTGCAATGACTTTGGTGCTAATGAGTTGGAAGCTTCTATTGTGCATAGTTCTTACAGCAAGCAGGAAAATGAGGTCACGAGCAATGAACAATCTGTTTCTGGATTGCATAATGGGACTGAGAGCATTTTGAATTCTGTTTCTGATTTGCATGCGGCCAGTTGTTCTAATGATTTAACAGTGTCTTCAGATACTTTTGTTGAGAGATCTTGTAAAAATGAAGTCCCCCAATATTGTGCTCCAGTTGCTGATATCATATTGCTTCCCTATAAGCAGCAGGACCAGGATTTGGCTGACCTGGATATGAATGACACAACCTCATTTTCTCCGGATCCAGAAAATACGAATCCTAGAAATGTTTCTGCTAGTGAGTATTGTGCTGCTAACCCTGGTTGCAAACAAGCAGTGGAAGACTTTGATGGTTTTGGTGATCTATTTAATGAGCCTGAGGCTACTTCTCATTTAAATGCAGAAACCAATAATGAAGAAGATATGGACATAACTTTGTGGAATGGTAACATCAGTGAATCAAATCTGGAAGAAGTTGATGATACGGATGTTCCAGTATCAATTAATAGCTGCCTTGCTTTATTTACTAAGCCAGAGCTTCTTTCTGATGAACAAGCATGGTATTGTGAGCATTGTTCTGAGATTTTGCAAGAAAATAGGGAACTTGGAACAAGCAAACTGCATGCAGTTGAAGTTTTGGATCTGTCTATGACGTTGAATTCAATGGTGGCTGAAGATGAATTCATATGTAACAAGGTTGCGGCCAGCTCCCATGGGTGTTCTGACAATGTCAAAGTTTTAGATAATGGAAAGTTCGTATCTTTAATGAAGAATGTAGACATTCTGGTGGAAGAACGTTTTGATCAATGTGCGGAAATGAATAGTTCCCAGAAAGAAATTAGTCAAGAAGGATCACATACTAGTGGAGAGATCAGCTGTAATAAAACCTTATATTCAACGGAGACAGATACCGCTTCTTGCTCCAATATGGCTTGTTGCCCTGCTGTTCTTGACAAAGACACCTCGGAGTCAGAGCCATCTCAATATTTTTCAAGTCCTTCAATTTGTGTCAACAGTCATGCACAAGATTGTTCAAGCAATCAAGAGAGTATTTTCGAGGGCATAAATGATCGAAGTAGTGTCGAAAATGATGGGAAAAAACCAAAAGTTGCCTCTCATGGTTTGCAGTCTCACACAAAAATATTGCTTCACAAATCTAGCGTTGACAGACCACAAGAAGTTAGCCGGCAGAGGAAGAAAGGTTTGAAGTCCGGTAAAGTTCTTCCAGCTAAGGACAATAAGGGTGAAGGAATCAAGATAGTCAAGAGGGATGCAACAAAAAGGATCTTAATTGACAGAGTCCCACCTATACTAACGATCCATTTGAAGAGATTTAGTCAGGATGCTCGTGGCCGCTTAACTAAATTGACTGGTCATGTTAAGTTCCAAGAGACATTTGATATGAGGCCATATATGGATCCAAGGTAAGCTTCCTTTTTCTTTGCCTAACTTCTTATTCAGAATAAAGCCAATAGTTTTGAATAACAGAATAAGTTATATCCAAGCTGTGCTACAGGTCATGTTCTTAGTTTGCAAATGAGCATTGGGTATTGAGGGTGATTAATTCATACTTCTTTAATTTATTTAACTTAATTACAATTATCAAAAATATGGTCAAATGATCTAAAGGTCAAAATATGGCTGCGACATAAAATATTAAAATTTGATAAAACAGGTAAACATTTTTATATACTAAATGTTAATCATTTAAGAAGTTTAAAATGATAGAAACTAAGCTTTATATAAATTACAAACTAAATAAAGCTAAAAGATTAAAAATAATATTTCTAATAAGAATGAAAAATAAATGGACATGCCTAGTGCATGAAGCTTTCGCTTAACTTTTGTTCAAAGAAGGGTTAATGTATGCACTGTAACCCTTTCATTTACTTGGATGTTCTTTGATCCAAAAACCCATGACCCCATATAACTATTGGCACCTACAAGCAAGAGTAGAAAACGAATAAGTTTAACCTAAATTTTTCAACTAAGTTTAAAATGTAAGATTCATGATGATATTAGAGTACGTGGTTTATGAATTACAAAATTCTGTGAAAGAAAGTACAATAGGTTAAAGTCCAAAATATTAATTTTTTTTTTATCATAATATCTCAATTTATGGAAGTGTTGTGTTAAATGTGCATATTTACAAATTGTGAGAGTATGATATGTTCAGATTTTTCTTTTAAAGTTTGAAAGCAACTAATTTTTCATAATTTTAATATGAAGTAGAAACCTTATTTTATTTTATTTTATTTTTCTAAAACTCTTGGTCATTGCATGTTGTACGAAAATTCTAATATAAAGATTCCCTAAGGTTACATGTAAGCAATTGTTTTTTTTATTGTCACAGAATTTTTTTACTTGTAATTTTAACTTTTTTACCTACCTATTTCTTTTAGTTCAATCTCAATTTGCATTTTCATTTTGAAGTTCTATGGTCAAAATATGACAGAAACATGAAATCAAAGCATTTAATAGGTGGATCATAGCTTCTTAAGGTACTTTTTTTATTTGATGAAAAGTGAGCGTAAATTATTTCAAATACAGTGTTTTATAAATTTATATTTGGCTTGATGAGAAAGGAATATAGAGAAAACTTTTGGTGAATTTCAAATTCACTTTGTGATTCATATTTGATGAATTCAAAACTTATCTGTTTTTGAACCAATTCCAAAATACACCACAAGCTAACTCCACCCTTGTTGTTTTTCTTGTATGCTCTACATTTCTTTTTTTTACAAACCATACAACCCCTAAATTTACACAATCATATGCACGCACAAAAATGCATGTAAGCGCATACGAGCTCATAAATTCTCATAGGTCCATATGTACATCTTTGTTGCAATGATACACCTATTTATGGAGGTATGCACTATCGAACAAGTGTCGGACACAAACACATGCTCGATACAACTCGGATGCGAAAAATATGTTTCCAATTAAAAAATATTAAATTTAAAAATGGCATACATATCAGATACACGTGTCCTAATATAAGAAAAAAATGTGTGCTCGCCCGTCCAAAGAAGAATCCTGTATAT
The DNA here is from genome assembly GCF_001605985.2 of Dendrobium catenatum. Taxonomy (NCBI): domain Eukaryota; kingdom Viridiplantae; phylum Streptophyta; class Magnoliopsida; order Asparagales; family Orchidaceae; genus Dendrobium; species Dendrobium catenatum. The sequence continues at coordinate 182,146 of NW_021318883.1, forward strand.
CATTGTCGCGAGCAGGGGTTAGGGTATTCTTTATTTTTGGTTTACAGGAGTAGCCTTATTTGGGTTTGCGCGAGCAGTGAGTTAGGGCATTTCTGCGAGGAGATTGATCTACAAGCAGTGAAGCCAAAGGAGGTTGATATGTGAGCAGGAAGGCGACAGAGGTTGATATGCAAGCAAGAAGGCCATACGAGAGTGAATCGTGGACCTCATGTTCCTCTTCTTAGTCCTTGTTGAAGGAGGAACACTCGAGTGCCTAGTGGTTTTTTGCTTCGTCCTCGTCGAAGGAGGAGCATGCGAGCAAACTATTGAATGAGCGATTGAATGTTCATTTTCTTGGTCTTCTTCATCTTTGCCTCATCCCGTATTTCATTTTAAATATCCTGATTTTTATTTTAGAGGATTGATTTTATCAAGCCACACATCTATCATTTACATCTCAATATGATTGTGTACCTTCTTAGATGATCACATTTTCTATAGCCTTGGCATGATTTAATAAACCTTAACAAACCTAAGAGGAAGAAATATTATTAGAATGAGTTTTGAAGTGACATGTTTATGTAATCAAATTCTTACGAATCTCTAATCATTTGTTAACGTATAGATTCATGTTAACCATAATGTTATTTCATATATCAGTTTTAGGGTTTATGAATTCTTCTCTAATATAAAGGTTTCACATATATATTGCTCTTCTCCTTTAGTTCTATACTTATGAGATTGTACATATTGATGGAATCTCCTCTGATGTGAATTAAAGGATTGTTTCATTTAGTTATGAATTTCTTCTCTATGGTTTATATATTTGTTGCTTGGTTAATGATTATCTTCATACAGCTGAGGATTTATTATAAATATCATGCATAGTGGCTAATTGGCTATTCATTTTTTCACACAAATTCATCCTGAAATTCAAACAATGGCATAAATAAGCTAGTGGCTTATTCAAACTACTTAGAAACTTAAATTGAATGCTTATTTTATTGAATTGTCTCATTATATATATAGATATATTTTGTCATGAAAATTTGACGGTGTTTATTGATCATTTGAATCTATAATTTGTGTCGATCATTTTATTCTTTCTTAAGATAATGAGCTCTATTGGCGGTGAAAGTGGGACTCCTGATGGTTCATCAGAGCCCAACATTGAAGATAACAAATCTTTGTGGAATCATGTCACGAAACTAGGAAAAACTTTTGAATGTGTCGGCAATATTGCATTCAAATGCAATTATTATAGTGCCACATATAAAGGATCATACTAGTATACTACAGAGTTAAGGCTCATTTGTTGAAGATTGCTAGACATGAGATTAAAATTTGCCCAAAAATTAGCTCACTACACTTGGTTGAACTACAAAAAAAGATTAGTGAAGCTGAGCAAATGAGTGTAAGAGAACTTTCTAAAGAGATTCCACTTCCATGTACCCAAGCTTCATATCCTTCATCTTCTTCTTCAATTTGAATTTTGATGATATTACTATAAACAAAGGGCCATTTAGGATGGAGGAATATGAATCTAAAAGAAGAAAAACTATTGTAAATAGTTATTTGAAAAAAGTTTTTAATATGCAAATGAGAGAATAATTAGATGGAGGAATAACAAGAATGTTTTACTCGGTTAACCTTCTGATGGACCGGACCGGCCGGTCCATCCTGCATCCGCACCGGCCCACAAGGGGCCGGTTCTCGCCTGTTACAGGCGGAGAAATCGCCCGCCTGGGCGTTCGGCCGAAGGAGAGGGAGGAGGCGGGTGGGCCCAAGGGGCCCACCAAATGTAAGTGAGAGTTTGTTTTGTTTGCCCTAGGGGTAATTAGGGTATTTTGGGGGTTTCATGTGAGGGTTAAAGGGGAGTTAGGGTTGGTTGGAGAGGGATCTTGTTTTGGTGGCTGTTTTAGCTTTCTTCTTCTCTAGGGCTTGGGAGAAAGCTTCTCTTCTCGAATTGAGAGCATTGTATCCGTGGAAACTTGTAAGTCTTTTGATATTCAAGTTATTGAAGTGTTTGTGAGTGTTTTCATCCAAGAAATTTCGCATTTTTCCACCGTTTTTGGGCTGTTTTTCCTGGATTCCGAAAATTACAAACTAAGCTCCATCACCTTCCTTCAACCTGGCGAGGAATCCACATTACAAGAATGTATTTACTTATGCTTGTAATAATAACCTCACAAGTTATGTTCCACCTGGATGCAATACCATTAGAACAAAGTTATTGCAAAGAGAGGGATAATATTAAGAAGTTGCTTGAGCCAACTAAAGAAGTTTGGAAGGAAAAAGAAGTTGGTTTGGCTTGTGATAGGTAGACAAATCCACAAAAAGACCACTTATCAACTTCATGGTTGTAACAAACAATCACCCTATGTTCATTAAAGCTGTAAACTGTAAAAAACAGTATTAAAATAAGTTCTTTATTTCTAATTTGATCAAAAAAGTAATCATGATGGTTGGTCCTTCAAATATCATCCAAGTCATTACTGATAATGTACTAGTATGCAGAGCTGTAATCCTACTTATGAAGCAAGCATATCCTCACATTTTTTGAACATCATGTGTTGTTCATACCCTTAATTTTGTTTTCAAGAATATTTATGCTGCAAAGAATACTAAAGGAGAAGGAAGAGACAACAATGGATCAGCTTCCCCTTTTCATCTTCCAAGAGATCCTCAATTATGTTTGCTTTGTTTGCTAATCCGATAGAAACTTTTCAATATGGTCCACAATTTGGTTAGCTAGAGAGGCCGTTCATTGGAACAGGAGAGCTTCTTTTGCCATTGAGTTATCATCTCCCATGAATTAGAATATTATGAATGTGGCCTATGAAATTGCAGCAAGGTCTGCGCATAGTGTATGAAGGCTTTCTATTTGAGTAAGGTTCTGATTTTTATTGCTTTGTTGTCAAGAATATGAAAGCTAACTCAGTATTTGGCTTTCAAACTTAGAGTGTGGTTGCTTGAGGATTGGAGATGAGGGTTGAAGAGGGCACATGAGAATGGTAGATAGAGCAATTGAAATGGTATGTTGTTAGACCAGACCGGCCGGTCGACACTGGACCGGCCCATGTCTACACGAGGTGGAAGGCCCGTGTCTACACGAGGCGGAACAGAGTTCCGCCTCTTGCTTGTGCCGACTGCCCAAACTGTGGATCCAACTGTGCCGATCAGGAAGGATTTAGGAGGGAATTAGGAGGGAAATTTGAATGTAGGGGCTATTTAGAGATTTCCTTTTGGGTTGTATGCATTAAGTAGTATGTTTTCCTAGGGTTAGGGCATCGAGAAGTTGATTATATTTTGACTGCTTCTTCATTGTGTTGGGCTCTAGCGGCATCTAGAGAGTTGGGAGAGTCGGATCTTCCTCTCCGATTGAAGATTCATTGTATCATGTGTGTTTTCTACCTACTACTATCAAGTTAATTGCATTCCCGTTTGTGTTTTCTTCAAGTTCTTCCAAATTCTGATTTCACGTCTTGCTGAAATTCAAATTCAACCAAAGTGATTTGGTAATTTGACCGGTGTTTTCTATCATATGTTTGTGGCTGTAAAAGACTTTTAGGTGATAGAAAAATGAATATTAAGATTTGTGTTTTAAATATATAAATAAAACTATTTTAAGTGGTATGCATGTATATCCCTCAATAAATAATACTAAAAGTGTTCAACTGTTTGACATAATAAAATTTACTACAATTAAAAAATATTAATAAACACGTACTTGTAATCAGATTATTTAATCCAACAAGTGAGATACTCGCACAACTGCACAAGTGAACCTATGCTTTAGTCAAATTGATTATGCAAGTAAATTTATTATTATTAGCACAATATGAATTGCTAACTCAACCATACTAGCTATGAAAATTATTATTGCAAGTTACACTAAGTGTAAATATTTGAATACAAAGATAAATATGATGTAATAAATCTATGCTAAGTTAAAATAATTTAACTATTTAGCAAAAAGTAAATATTCTACTCTACACTAGAGCACAAAATCAAGTATTTCAATTACTTACAATCAATCTCAAGTGATTAAATATAAATTGACAAGTAAATATTGAAGTTATAAAGAGAAATTTGCTCAATAGAATATTTACAGGATTTGACATTCATTTGACCATGCCTAATCTCCACTTGCATTAAGAGTCTACTATCCCAAACTTGAAATTGGAAGTGCTCTTTTACTGCTAGAGGAGTTGGAGAAAAACTTGATCTACAGACAAATGAACCTTTTATTTTGTTCGGCACTATAGTCAACCTTTACAGAGCTCCATTAAGTTCCACTTTAGCACAACCCGAAGATTACACATAAATCAAATCAAATTTTTTATTTGATTTTGAAGGTGACTCAATTAAAATCATCTAAAACTATATATAATCTTTATTACACAAAATAGAAAAATATACAAGTGAAAATCAATTAATAAAAGCCTGTAGATTCATGAAAACATGTTACCAAATATGTTACACTTGTTCACTTGAAAAACCCTTAAAATGATTTACTATGAATGTTCTAAAAGCTCATTAATCCATAAATTTTTCTCTTCACATATGGGGTGTATGTGTGTGTGTGTATTGTAAAACATCCCTTAGAAATCATTAAAAAGTCTTCAAAAAGCTTCCGAAACAACCTCTAATGTGTACTCCCTAAATCCCCAACAACCTGTCAAATTATTCTTTATTAGGTTGGTTAGGGTGCATCAAGACCCTAACATGCACATGCCAGACTTGCCAAAAAATGTCTTGGGCAATCCAATGAAGTGGTGCTCTTAACATAACTAAATAAAGTAAATACAAAGTATATAATATTGTATAATTTTTATTTCAATGAATCCAATGTAATTAAAATTAAACTCAAATTTATTAAATATAGCATAATTACATATAATCACAAATTGGACTTAATTAAAACAATTAGGCAAATTTGATGAAATGTATAAAACATTTAAGTAATTTTTTTGTGTATAGTACACAATTAAGGTTGGAGTAGCTCTGGTGGAAGATAAGATTAGAGAGTCGTCTTAGATGGTTTGGTCACATAAAATGGCAACCTTTCGATGACCCGGTTAGAAAAGTAGAAGTATTAGATTTGAATTTCGTTGAGGTTGAGGTTGTGAGCTCCAAAAATTCAGCTCAGCCTCCCCCGTTACTTTCTCGTGGGAGTTTTAACGGATTAAGTTCCAGGATAAATTTTGGGAAGATAGATGGGTTTGTAGATAAGCACTACCTAGAGATTTCGTCCTCATTTTGCAAGGACTTTATGATCTGAGTTATGGTTTCCTATAGGCGCAAGCCCCTATAGTTAATTACCCCTCCCGATCACGAGAGAGAACTTTCGATTAAGGCTAGTCTTCAATTAGATACGTAGAGATACATAGTATCTGGCATATAGTAGCAGCATGAGTTTTGGGTATTGAAGAGTTTAAAATTTAAATTTAGAAATTTCACCATCTTGCACTTAAAGTGGATGGTGGGGGAATGATGATGAGCCCGATCAAGATCCCATGGTTCCGTCGTTCCGGGTCATCGTGGACCCTGGTTTACTTAGTCAGATGAGGTAGTCGACCCAACCTAACAGAATGATCCTTGTCGGCAGCCATGTGTTGCTTCGTCTAAGGGGACCTTGTAGACCTGAGATAAATGTTTGTATAAGGGGACAAATTTGAATCCACCTTAGCTAACAGAGGGCTTTGTGCCCTATCAATCATATCATATTGATTCATATCTCAATGATTTAATGTCACTAATGAACATATTGGCTCTGGCCATAACCATTATCTCATTATGTCATTTGGTGGCAAAATCACTTGGTTCAGATGGCCCCGGGTCATAACTGTTTATCTTGCAGTGTCATTTGACGGCGAAACTATTGGTTAGAGGATACGTACCATGCCCTTAATGGCAGGAGACTGTTTTGAGAATGAATCATAGTGATATTTTCGATTAGGCATTTGTTCTATATGAGCTGAAGTAAATTTCAATTTGTCTACCCGACAAACCGTTGCGGAGGGTGGATGGATTTTTCTTTAAGTGGTTGGAAGATTAATTTCACTTTTAAATATTCTAGACTTGGATGATTTTTGAAATTTTTTAATTTTGGATATTTGGACGGTATTTTGAGTTAATCCCTCATGTTGATATTTGCATTCAACACGGCCATCATCGTCGTATTTGGAGTCAGTTTCATTTCTGAATTGAACTCTGTCGACTCTATCAAGCTATCGACAGATGATCGGGTTTCATAGGTTTTATGCTTTAGTTGGTGAATTTATTTTGTTGAAAGTCTTATATGAATGTATAAAACAGATACTTCGATCGACATCCTGACTGTATATCTGTTTAATAGTACGTGTCGTGTCGACTCCTATCCACCCGCATAGAAGGATCGGGCTCAAACTTGAGTTCATTTATTAACTCGCGCAGCATCCCTAGACATCATGTGTGTACCCATAACAAGCTCTCCGGGGCCCATGCTGGTGTTTGGGGATATTTTATAATTATTTGTTGAATCTTGTCGACTCTTATTTACCTACTCAGGAGCATCGTGTTCAAATTTATTGACTCGCGCAGCTTCCCTAGATGTCACGTGTGTTCCTACAACACGCTCGTTGGGGCCCATGCGGGTGTTTGGTTATATATGCCCTTTAGTGTACCTATGTGTATACATATTAGTGCATGTGTGGGAACATTTTGAAATATTTTAGTTGTGTAGGTAACTACCATTTAAATGCACATAACATTCTATTTGAGAACTTAATTATATATGTCTTCTGTCCGCTAATATGAGTGTTGTGGATTTGGTAGCATATTGTAGCAGTTTGTTGATTGAGTTGTTTGCTGCTTTATACATGTAGATTGTCGTGCACTACTTATTGCTTTCTGTTGGTGGATCATAGTGCACTAACGAATCTCTTGCTTTCAGTTGTAGGTAATTGCATTTGCTACAACTCTCTTGTACTCGCTCATATACAGTATGTTGTATGTACGACGAATTTCTTACAGTAACTCGTAAGCATCTGCATTTGCTATGGTCCTTTGGCACTTTGCTCTTGAGAGACATTTGATGTATACGACCGGTCTTCTACAACTGCTAGAATAGCTTGTAGGTGTGCTTGCGTTAGCTGCATTCCTTATGCATTTGTTGCGGTCTTCGGTCTTTTCAGTACATTGCTACTGCTGCCCGTAGGCAGGTAGATGTGTTTATTCATATGCTGAAATTGACTACAAGATAATGCATTCACTTAAGTCTTTCTGCATCTACCAACAAGTGGCATATGGTGTGTGTATATGTATTTGTAAAGAACCCGTATGTGTTTCAGATCTTCTACCCTTGCTTATAGAGGTCTGATGTATTTGCTTTATGTTGAATGATGGTTGACTATAAGAACATTACAATATTCACCGACTCTTGCTACATAGCTTGTAGGTGCTTGTATTCATCACTTACCTTCTCATGCATACTGGTCAGTGGGTCATTATGTTTGCTTTCATGCTTTTCATTACTGCTTATGATTATTTATTAGTTTCTTGTAGCCACTTGTAAGCAAATTACTATGTGCATCAACCTTCTTCATTCGCAGAGGGTGTTGTTGTGTCCGCCACTAACCTCTTCATGTACATTGGCTAGTGGGTTATTATATTCCTTGCATGTAGATCTTTTTAGTAGTTGTAGGGGACTGTAGCCTTCATTTGCTAATTGATCGACGCCATTTGCAGGGACGTTGGAGTATTCTTTGCACGACTCTTGTGATGTCATCCATATGTGGCTTATTATGTGCATCGTGGGTTTCTCGTCCTTGAAGGTGACTTCATAATGCTCCCAACAATCCTTATGCTTTTTGACATTTATATCTTACTTGGCAAGAAGGCTTTAAAGTATTTGTGGGAAACCTTACACTACTGGTTGTAGGCATATTTCCACATTCCTCATTTAATCATTGCAAGCACACCAATTTGATTGAATGACTTGAGCCATATCAATTTCGCCACTCCTTACTCATGTGATAATTTTCATTTGGGTGAATAAGATCATTCATCTATGATTGTGCATCTATCATTTGAAGGTCTAATTCACTGCTTAATGACTTGTGTCATGCCCCTCTATATGAATTCTCCATTTGATCTTGATTGAGAACCCATGATTGTCAATTAATGCTTGCATATCACAAATGATCTTTTGCTATTTGATTGCATTTTCATTTGACTCTTGATTACATGTTGATTATGTTTGGATGCCTTTCTGCACATGTCCCCTGTTGTATGTTGAAATTCATTTCAACATTCTCCATAAGTTCATTTAGTATTCTCTTTCAAAATTGAAATAATACTTCTTTATCCTTCATTGAGAGCTTAGTGTTAGGATTCAAATAAATCCCTTGCTTATATGTTGGTTTTCATTTAGATGATTAGGACCAATTACTATATGCATTTGAACCCATTAACCCATGATTTGCACTTTGTTAATTCCTTGGTCCAAATTTCTTTGTAGTCACTTCTTGTTCGTTGTATTCTTGCTAAGCTTGAGTCCAAATTCACAAGTCCAGTTCATGTTCAAGTCAACTAATTCGTCTTCAGTTCAGGTCAAGACGTCAAGTTCAAATCAGGTTCTTCTCAAGTCTAACTTCAAATCAAGTTCTTAATGCATTTTGTTAAAGTTTGGATTTAATTCATTTGAGTTCATTTTAGTTCAAGTTCACAGGTCCCCTGTTGTTCGGAATTTTCGGCAGCCTCTCGACATCTCCCCCATTTAGGGGAAAATTATAAGAGTATGGGCCTTCCCACCATGCGCAATAAAGGCGTGTATGGTAGGTGTCCATAGACATCGCAGTCGTAGTCTTCATTCCCACCTCGCTAATAAAAGCATGTATGGGGTCGGCGAGGGTACCTGTTTGAAAATATAATTATTTCTCCGCGTACGGGTACTTATAAGTAACCCCACTCGTCGTAGGCATCGCACCGGGTTCCCATCCCACCACACACAATAAAGGCGTGTATAGGCGATTTTCCGATGCGCCGCGAACGCCGAAATGAGGCTTTTGGATCACCTGCTTCGTTGTGAGCATTGCGATGCACTTCCTTCCATCAAGCGTGTAGAAGTTTTTATTTTGTCACGCTATAAGCATCGAAGATGGGCTCTCGGAATTTTAGGGATAGATGAATTATACATGCGATAACGATGTGGATGACAACAAAAATACATCCCTTTTTAATTAATTGTAATTAATGATAGTTAATTAATAATCAATTAATTATAAATAAATTAATAATAATTAATAAATAAATTAAATAAAATAAAATTTAATTATAATTAATTATGATTATTATTAATTAATAAAAACTAAACATAATTAATTCATAATTAACTTAGATTAATCATAACTAATTTTAATTAATGATAATTAATTATAATTAAATAAAAATAATAATAATTAATTAATATTAATTAATTGGAATTAATTTATAATTAACTTTAAGTAATTATTATTAGCTATAATTAATATTTATTAACTATTTTTATTACAATTAATTAAAAGGTTGTCGGGCTATAGGATTCATGCAAGATTTGAATAGAATTTATGTAGCATTAGAGCAGGATTGATGAAGGGGTTGAACAGGATTAAAGCTAAATCCTGTTAAACTGAAGGATTTATGTAGGATTGAGCAGGATAACATAAATCATGTTGCAAACAAATTAAATCCCCTATTTCCCTTTTTTTTTTTTTTTTAGGCTGGTTTATGAGATTTGGCCAAAGAAGTGTGCGGGCAGGGAGAAGGTTTACCTTCACTATGAGCAGCTCCCGTGGCTACTTCCGATCTGATAGGAAGAAGAGTCGTCGAAGGTGGGGTCGGATGTGGGCTTTGGCTAGATGGAGGAAGAAGGCAGTGAGTGTGAGGAGGAGTTTGGTGGAGGCTTAGGTCGGTTTGTAGAGGCGGTAGGGCTCGGCCTGGTGGAGGAGATCGGGTTTGACGGGGATGGCTATAGTTGGAGAAGAGGTGTGGATCGGGATTTGGGATCGGACAGACGGGCCTTGCTTCCGTCCGGATCTTGCGTGAAGTGGAGGTCGGCTCTAGGTAGGGCACAATAGAGGCGACGGGATCTCTACGGTTAGTGAAGAGATCGACATATGGATTCGGATGGGGGAGCTTGCGGTAGGTCCTGTGGGGGAAGAAGGTCGTGGCTTGTGAATAGAAGGTCGGGAGTCTCAGCAGTGGGAAGCGAAGTAGCAGCCCGAGGCTCCATTTCGTTCGCGTTTTAAAGACGAGAATGGACCTCTTCGAGCAGCGTTTGAGCATGGATCGCGGAGAAGCAACGCAAACGGCGTCGAGCTACAGGACTTTGCGGATTTGAGTGGAGGCAGGTATTTTCTTCTTTTTTTTTTTGGCTCTTTAACATGGGTCAACAGAGGTAGACCTAAAAAGACTTGGTTAAAAAAATATTATAAATGACATTTCTTTATTAGATTTAAATGAGAATTTAACTTTTAACAGGGCACAATGGAGAAAAAGGATTCATGTACCCGACCGCACATAGTGGGATAAATGCTTGATGTTGTTGATGTATAGTACACAATTAAGGAATATTCAAGATATTATAATTAAGTTTATTTTTTTAATTATGAAATTACTGATAAAATTAACATAGTTATGCATATAAAAAAAATTAATAAATATAGTGAAGCTATAGAAACAAATAAATTTGCAAGCACATATGCATAATCAACATCATGATGATAAGCCAATTTAGCACATGATCACTAAGTACAATAATAAATAAACTTCACATATTAAAATTATGCAGATCAATCAAGTAAATAAAAAACTTAGGTAAGTTTCCTAAATTATAAAATAAATTTTGCAAAATTTATTATTTATGTCAAATAATTAAAAAAATAATAATCAATTTGGTTATGTATTCATCATTATCGAAACCTTTAGTAAGATCTACTTCATTAATTTATATTGAAATTCTAAAGATAATTATGCTAAGCTATACCATGCCTTAGAACACTTGATTCTTTACTTGAGTTTTCATGTCTTGAGCCCTTAAGTTCATATTCTAAGTGTCAAATCCTTTAAGCAAGCTTAGCCCTTAGTGAAATGAAAATTAATCTTGATGGTTATTATTAAATGAATATGTAAAGGAAATTATTATATGACATCACAGAAGTTTTTCTATCATCAAATTAATATTGAGCCACACATGAGTCACATAAGCTTATAAGATCAACATGGATCTTAGAACCTTTATTCATTCTTGGAAGATTGGATTGCTTTGCTCTGGACCATTTGAGGGAGTCAAAGAAGAATAAATCAAACTTGATTATTATGCTTGTTGTGGGCTTTATGAGAAGATTATAGATGATTTTTTACTCATGAGAGAAAGTCTAGGGAGAGAGAGAGTGGAGGGGATCAAGGAAAGAGTATGTTCGAGAGAGATGGGGATGCATTGGGAGGGGACTTGAAGGTGCAATTGGAGGGGATGTTAAACAGTGAAGGTTTGCATGAGAAGATTTTTGTTCAATCATTTATCAATCAAGGTATTACATCATATCCTTTAATATCGCTAGTGATTGTCAACAAAAAGACTAAAGCAATGCATGCGAACCAAGAAAAGACTTACAAGTCCATCGACATGAAATGTAAATGCATCATGAAACTACTTTACTTTGATGAATGGTTTCTATTCTATAATCAAGCGGGATGCATTGCAGACAAGTTTATTTGTGATTATATTTTGGACTATGTTGCACCGATACGGATATGGCGACACGGATACGACACGATACGATACGGGACACGTCAATTCTTAAAAATACAGGATACGGGTCGGCGTGGACACGACATTATAATTTATAAATCATACATAAAAATTTAAAAAACGATCAAAGCATAATATTTGAAATTACAAAAAAAAAAAGACAACAACATCATTTGTAGCCTTGTAGCTTATAATATCAAAATATAAGTAAGCATTAAATGTCTAGTACAACAACAAAAGCATAAACATAAATTATCTAGCACATGAAGTTTCAACTATTCAATAGAAGGAATGATATAATTATCTTCTTTATTGGTTTGTCTTTGAACTTCTATATCATCTTCAATAAATATCATAGCTTTTAATTCAGGCTCATCTAGTGAAAGATTAGTAAATTTTAATATTTTTATATTATTAAGAGACTCAAATCCATCTCGGAAATGAGAGAATCTTGCTCGCAACTGCAGAAGTAAATACGACACGTTTTTTTTTTTCAGATGTCTTTTTGTTTTTCAGCGAACACGTGTATCGGATACGCGTGTACTTTTGAAATTAAATAGTATTTTAATTGCTTACGACTTTGGCGTATCCGACACGTATCAGTGCAGTATCGGAGGCGTATCGGTGTATCGGTGTATCGAATACAGCACGCCTTCATAAATAGGTGTATTGGTGCAACATAGATTTTGGATCAAGAAGGCTTATAGGTTTTGGTTTGGCATATCTGATAAAATAAAACCTATCAAGTGTAAAATCTATCATTTTCTTACTAAAAAAGTTCATATGTGATGAGGTAATACCCACTTAACTCTCAGCCTAGCATATTTCTATGACGAGGGTAGAGTCCACTAATGGTTGATTTACTCTTCCTCATGGGTCACACAAATGGCAGCAAGATGCATCACTTAACTCAACATCCCAGGTGTACAAGCCTTTTTAAAGTTAGGATATCCTATTACAATTAATATGATGTTTGATATTATTTCATGCGAAGAAAAGTGAGGATTCACCGACTACAAGCCATGAATTAGATCAACAACTTACTTTCTTTAATCTTAAAAGGTTATACTAGAATTAAAATCTAAATGATATTGAAATGATTGTCTGATAAATTTAGTGATGAATTAAAAACAAATAAAATGAATAAGAAATAAGATTTAATTCCACAAATTAGCTTTCTGTTATTAAATTTTTTATCAAAATCAAATTACTAAATAAGTCAATATCAAATTATTGATATGAAATAAAAAAAGGAACAAACAAATTGAAATAAAAAAGGCCTCACGCTGATAAAGGAGTTGACTTCCTTGGAATGAGGTAGTCATACTTATACTATGCTTAAAAGAATCATTCTTCGAACTTTCAATCATAAGATTGAAACTAAAAAGTGAAATTTTATTTTAGCAGAAGTTTTGTATTACATAACTTAGCACAACCATTGTTTAAAATTGCACAATATGAGGCTCGCCTCAGTATAATTCTTGTGAAAATGCCTCGAGGCTTACGCCTCAAACTTTTTTATGAGGCCCGCCTTGAGGCACGCCTCGCCTCGCTAGCGCGAGGCTTACAACTCATCCTATTTGTATATATTTTTTTGTTAAAACTAAATATAAATCACACCTTTATGCACTTGCAAGTGCAACAACTTCCTCCAGCTCACGACCTTCACCGTAGCCAATACTGTCGTAGCAATCACCGACAATCACTTGAAAGCTGCACACTACCTCCCTAAAAATTTTGGAGCATTAATCTCATGTTTATGTTGATGAAAATATTTTTAAAAGATGAATATGATTGAAATAAATTAAAAAGAAGCATATTTTGAGGCATTTGACTCTACCGAATGAGGCAAGGGATAGACCAAATTGTTATGGTGACAACTCAGATAAAGACCACCTCAGTGATGACAATGCACATAATTCATAAGTTATTGCCAACTATTTCAACTTTCATTAGGAATTAAATGTAAATGAGTAGAGAATATAGAAGGAAGAAATTTGGAGTTAAACTTGATGTTATATGATACTTTATGTAATTTATATATTTAGTATTATTTTCTCTTATAATATTTGAATTTTAATTCTATTTCACGCAATTTATCATTTTATATCTTGTACAATTTTTAGTTTCATATGTATGTTCATTTATTAATTCATAATTCAATAAGAAATTAATATGTCATCATTTAACATATTATTTAGGTATTATATAAAAAATCACTTTTGACATTGATTGTCACTTTATGCATTTTTTTTTTGAGGCTTACGCCTCAACTCGCCTCATGAACAAAAAATGTCTCAATACCCAATTTCACAATTTTAAACATTGAGAACAACTATATATAGACTCATCATCCCTTAGAAATGGGTATAATTGGCATAAGAGTAGCTCAATTCAAATTTAAATTAATCCCAAAAGGGTAAGAATTATATATTTCATAAACTTATTAATCTCGAAGTTCGAGTCATGCCTACCGCCAAAAAAAAACCCCCAAATTCTACATCATCGTTAACAGAGCTCGCTAGTTGCCGAATAAAATTACAAAATACTGCAGAATAACATGCAACTCTAATGCAACATCACACTTGCCATTTGCAATTTTTCTTAACTTTTAAACAAATAAAACTAGAACTTGTAAGTCTGAGACTCCACTGCCCAAACAATAGAACAAGTTCAGAAGCCACAGCCTAAGCATTAGTTTCCCGTAAATCGGCTGACTCAAAAAAATACAAACCCAACAAATTGAACTTTTGTTTAACCTACAGGAAGCCATCCATTATGGTAATTAACCCAAGTTGAACTAAAGTTGAAATCATTCTATAAACTATATGAACCAAAAGTTCCGAAAAAAAATATAGCCCTCTATTTGACATCATCACTAACATGTTCTTAATTATAGAAAAAATAAAATAAACCAACTAATAAAAATAAGCAAATAAATTGTAGAAAAATCATTGGTATATGCGACATCTTCGACGGGAGAAAACACAAAGATTTCAATCACTATATATTTTATATGTGGTCTTCTTTGCATGCCAGTCTGTTGCCTTTTTCATTGGGCAATGATTAATCTACCCTGTCTGGCACAACATGGTTAGTATGACATTTCATTCTTGTGATTAATTAGTGAGTTAAAGGCCAAGCTAGAACATTGCTAGATGATTTTGAAGAAATTTTCTAAATCTAAAGAAAGGTTGGAATCGTGGGATGTAATTTTGGCAGAAATGGATGATCAATCACCTGATCGCGACTTCAGATCTTGTGATAGATTAATACATTATGATTTATTGATTTTAGGTCGCATTACATGGAAAAGATGCCACTTTGCCTGGGTTAGTAGTTTTAACCCGTGCAAATACGTGAGGAATTTGGAGCAGTTTCTGTTAGCTCTGTTTGCATGCTTGTAACTCTTGTGAGAGGAAATGAAAGAGTTGAAAACCTCAAATCAATGGCACAAGATTCATAATTAATCCACACATTTTTTGTGTTTCATTCATTTCCTCCATTTTAGACAAAGGAAGTTCTGTGAACTTGCTCTAGTTTTGAAGCATACTAGATTTTCAGCTGTGTGGGCTCATTTGTTTGCTTGAAGAAAACACATTTTGAAACAACAACAACAACAACATCAAGCTTTTGTCCCACTACATGGGGTCGGCTACATGAATCCTTTTTCGCCATTGTGTCGTATTAAAAGTCAAATTCTCATTTATATCTAATAAAGAAATATCATTTCTAATATTTTATAACCAAATCTTTTTAGGTCTTCCTCTGCCTTTCTTAACATAAGTCAAATCTAAAACCTAAACTTTCCTAACCGGGTCAGAAGAAAATACATTTTGAAAAAAAGAAAAAAAAAGTTTTAAATCGATCATTTGATTAGGTGTATTTATAAATCACCATTCGATTTAACTTCTCTCTTTTTCAAACACAAAAACGTTGAAGTCAGTCATTGTTTTGTGCATGTTTTTTTTATATTCAAGCAACCAAATGATCCCTGATTTGAATCCAAGCTGTATTTTTTACATCATGACATCATTTATTAATCAGTACTGTATAAAGATTGTCTTAAACAAACATTTTATTGATTGCAACTTGCAAGGAAGTTCTCATCAGACCATTTTATTTGATATCTTATGCACTTAGTAGATATAACACGACTTTTATCTGGAAGATTTTAAAAGCCCTTTGCTTCTCAGGTATTTATAATGAGAAGGAAGACAATGTTCCATTCCTCAATGAAGAATTAGGGTATAACAATTTTAGGAGTAAATAATAAAGTTTGATCTACTAAAGTAGCATTTAGTAAACCTTACTTCAATTCAACAAACCATAATTGTTCATTTAAACTCTTTCAATTGTGCAGGTGCATCAAGGATCAATCCTTCTACCGTCTCATTGGGGTGGTGGAGCATTCAGGGAGCATGAGTGGAGGCCACTATGTAGCTTATGTGAGGGGCAATGGAAGAGGAAGCAGAACCTCAACTGGCACTGGCAGTGCAGGGAAAGCCTGGTTTTATGCCAGTGATGCTTGTGTGAGGGAGGTTTCCTTGGCTGAAGTGCTTCAGTCTGAGGCATACATTCTGTTTTATGAGAAAATGTGATCTGAACTCAAGTTCAGTTCAGCTTTTTCAATGACAAATTTCTCCTGATAATGGCAGAAAAGGATGGGAGATGTGCAGATTGATGGAAATAACCTTAAACTGGTTAGCCATTTTTTGAAATTATTACGAGCAGGGGTTTTGTTCCAACCGTTGGGGAGTTGGGTGAAGCCTGTAAAGGGCCAATTTTTATTTTTATTTTTTTTTGTTTCTTGTAATTTTTGTAACACTTGCCTGAGGAGAAAAGAGTTCATCATTTTGAAATGGGCATAAGATTTTGAGTGTTTTTTTTTTTGGATGAAAATCAATCGAGAGTTTATTGACATGCCAAGAGAAATTATTACGTGATCATTCGAAGGCAAATTAGAATGTTTCATTTCATCCGGTATACAACATCGATAAACAACACAATGTTGATGGGGCATGTCCTGATTCGTCTCCAGACGATATCCGATGATTGAACGGAATAATTTCTCCCTCACGAGAGTTTTAAACACCCCTCTGATGCAAAATAATATTTTTTACATGGTAACACATCCTAATAATATATTTTCAGTACATTTATTCATGTAATATGTTATGTATAGAAGCGAATGTATAAATTGGTGGCAACATTTTATATTTTCATGCATAGAAGGAGAAAAAATGTTGAATATATGCTGATCTAAAGAGGAACAACAAGTCATTCAGGTCATGATATTTAGTTTTCAGTTTCTGTTCGTTGATCAACTAAAGCCTGCGGCATTGCATTCACAGACAGATGAATAGAAGAAAAGTTTTTATAAAGATTGTCGGGTCAGAATGATTATCTGCAGGTCTTTAAAAGCCAAATAATTTTCTTATTTTTTATGTCATAATTATAATTGATATCGTTATATTTATTTTTACGTTACTTTAAAAAAAATTATCTTCTACGGCAGTTTATAAAAATTATTTTTTTCACTCTAATTTTACAAAATGAAGCCTAAAATTTCATTTGGGATGATTTCTTATTGTTTTGTAAAATAATTTTTTAGTATAATAAATTTTTATAAAGAAATTATTTTAAGAAACGTTAAAAAAAATGTCCCAAATAAAATTTAAGTGTAAAGAGCACTACTGCTATATTGTAGGGAGATAGAATCAGTGCAAATTTTTGGAATGATTTTTAATTTTTTATAGATAAATGTTTTTAACTAAAAAAATTGATCCAAATAGCCAAATATTCTTATTTCATATATGTTTTTTTAATAAAATGTAAGCATTATATTGGATGTGTTGTCAACAAATCATTTTGAGTGATTTTTACAAAAATAGCAATGCTCTTCCCATCATAATCTGCTATTATGTTGATTAGATTTTCATGTGATTCATGAATCAATACCAAATAGAATAAATTTTCTCTAGAAATAAATAAAAAAAAAATCATAAAATAAAAATAATATCACAATTCATCATAAATTATATATCTCCGCGCAATAGAAAAATATTAAAATATTGGGAGATTTACATATATATCACTTTATTTCATGCTATTTACATATCTAATACATAAACTCTAATATTATAGGTCTATCACCCATAGAACAAATATGAATGCATTGAATGAAATATTAAAATTTATAATGTGATATGGGCTGTAAGAATAAAATATATGAGTGATATATTTGATATTAAAATTTCATATAAATGATATGAATGTGACATTAAAATTTTGAGCGTTAAATATGTAAATAACAAAAAATAAAATGGTATGTATGTAAATATTATCATACACCATCATCATTCATCAAACAATTAAACACATAATTCTCCATCATCTCCATGACCACCACCATTGTGATTGTGATGAGCATCAACAATAAGAACAAACAGGAAGAATTTACAAGACATCCAAAATCTCCATGATGAAGCTGCTGCAATGAGGGCAATTCTCATGGCTAGCCCGAAGCTCTCTCTGGTGAAGGTGACAAATGGTGTGCCCACAAGGCATCATCGTCTCACTCTCACCACCACCATTCCTCTCCCCCTTGTTGCAATCATCGTCATCATCTTCATCTGCTAGCAACGCCATCAACGATATCTTCACCGGCTTCTCCTTTGCCGGCGGTGATCGTTTCTGTATCATTCTCGCCGGCATGTTCCAAGACAACGGGGAGTCAGGGCGGCGGGAATGGTCGATGCCGTCTTTAGCCGTTGTGGCAGTCCGAGTCTTCACAGAGCGGAGACGCAGGTTATCTTTGAAAGGCCTCCAGGTGACCTCTTCTCCCTTTTCGCACTCTTCGTCCATGATCTCCTTGATGGTCTTCACATGGCTGGGCTGATTGTCCTTCTCCATTTGCTTTGCGTTAAGCTTTGAGAAGGAATTCAACGAGCATGAAGATTACGAAGGAGATTGCGGTAGACAAATGGTTTTCTCATTGTTTTTTTTCAATAAAGGGGAAATTTTTATAAATTTGGATGAGGGAGCCGTTGGAATTGGACGGTTGGAGTTTTGCGGGAAACTCGGCTTGGTTGTGGAAGGTCTCTTGGTTAAAGAAAGGTAAAGGTTATTGCAGGCTTAACTACAAACAATCAATAGACAATAATGGAGGAAATAGCAAAGATACTTTGACTGAATTTGAATTGGTGGATGAGCTTGAATAACGAAACAAGCGATGGATAAGGGTTTTCAGCATTTATTATGATAATGTTACTGTGCAATTATCCATTATAGGCATGCAATTGATTATTTGCCACAAAGATTGCTATAGTTGTTTTAAAATCTTTTTAAATTTTGGTTGAATCAATTCTATCCAGCAAAAATTAACTGTACATATCAAATATAGAGATAATTGCTATGGAATTATCATGATGAATGGAGATGATTCATATCCTTTCAATGGGGCATATTTATTGTGTGTTAGAATATTTTTATTCATGGAGAGAGTTATTTAATGTTTTAATTTTGTATGAAGATCTAACACATACAAAGATAAATGAGGGTCGCGAGATATCAAGATTTTTTTAGAAAAAAACTAAAAAAGGGAGAAAACATGGGGCTGAATCAATTGAAATTATTTAAATAATATTTTTCATATATATGTTATAACTACTGTTTTTCCTTTTGATTGACAAAGATGTTGATACAATATAATATACATAATAATATTTCGTGGCCTAAGTTGGAAGTGCTTTGAGGAATTAGACTATTAGAGTGATCTTTAAGAGATCATTATTGTTTGTTTGTTCTTTTTTTAGAAGGAAATTTAGAGACCGCGAAGTTCAATATAAATCTTAAAGTATGCATCAAAAGTAGGGGTGTTAAAATCAGGTTAATTTTGGGTCGATTTGGTTCCAACACTAAACTAATCCGGCTTCAATTGACTAAAGTTTACTTTACTTTAGTCAGAGAATAAGCATCGAATGCAAGCTGTGAGAGATACCTTAAACAACTCGTCAATTGCATTGAACCTTTCCTGGGACTCCTCCCATGAGATCTTCTCATTTATGAATGGTTCGTCCGGGTACAACCAGATCAAGATGGCATCAGAAGATGAGAAGAATACTTCATTTCGCACTCCAATTGGAATTCACTGTTACAATGTATCAACCTTTATAGGGGCTCGACTAACTAGCTCGAACAACTACTCAACAAAGAATGAGAGCTTTGGTTTCCTCTCATCGAAATAGGAGCAGGAAAAAGAGAGATTTTAGTCATTTGTGGATCACTCGGATAAATGCGGTAACTCGTGAGGATAGGCTATTCTATAGTTATAGCCTATTAATCCTCAATCTGTACAAGAGACAATTGCTTCTGAATCGTAAAAGACTTGTGCAAATAACCCTATCAAATAAGAATTGTTTTGATATTATTTCAAAGAACAAGAAAAAAATCTTTCTTCCCTCCTTTTTTAGAATACAAGAATCAAATCTGAATTATAGTGTTTTTTTATGTGGATTTTTATAGATAAATTAGAATTCATATATTCTACTTGTATGGATCATGGACATCCTTGATCTAGATATGATTTGGAAGTTTTTGATTTTGATATTTTTTGTGTGGTTGTTTTATTGACTAGAGACAAGAAGTAGAACTAGAATAACAAATAAGAAATACAACTAGGATTGAGTGGATCTCCAAAATTTTGACTGGGATAACTTCAAATAAATTTAGGATTATTGAGTTATAAAATGTGCAATAACGATCTAGAGATTTTGGTGGCGTTTTTAATAGTTAGGCTAGTCAAATGATTTTAAGAATGGAGCTGGTCCAACAATTCTAGAAAATATGATCAATCCTAACTATGTGTAATTTTACATGGATTAATAGGAATGGAATGAGATTTAGGATTTTTTAAGTAGTAATACTAAGAGAAGACAAATAAAGAATTTTTTAGTTAAGGAATGTGAAGGAAATTTATATATATATAAAAAAAAAACTACTCACCAAAGTAGAGGATTAAATATATCACCCAATCTCTTTGAGTATGGCAAGCCACCAATCCTCCAAGCCACCTGAAAATTTTCTCCAAAACATGTAAGTGCAATAATAATAATTCATTTCAGTCCCAATAGAGTACTTATACAACTGAATTCTAATGAATAGACACACCTCTTCATTAAAACTTAATGAGAGGAAAATCTTAGACAGAGAGGGGGACTAACCCCCTCATGCTCTAACCTTTGGTCTCATATGGAAACTACTTAAACCAACTCCATGCACACTCATACATTAACATGGTCGACCCTTGCTACCGTGAGCAAAACTTAGACATATTTCAAAGGATGCTAACAAAAGCAAAATATAATAAGATGAAGTCCACATATCACTTACAACATAAAAATATGAAATTTCATAAACACATAAGTCCAAACTCATAAAATATTAAAAGATGTAGATTTTCATGGTTAGTCTTCATGGATTCTTCATGGTTTGAGCTCATATGCTTTTTCTCTTGCCCTAGTGATTGTAACACCTTCATGTGTTACATCATAGACATTGGGCAATGGTTATTGGAGGATCAAAGTTGGGTGATGATAGTCGGAAAAATATAATCAAACAATAATGATCGAAGGACTATCATCAAGAGACAATGGTTGGAGCTAGGACCGTAATTAGACAATGGTGTTTAAAGGATTATAGTCCAGCGATGGTGTTCAAAGTATTGTAATCAGGTGATGGTGGGGACATTAGTTCAAGGATTGTAGTTGGCTGATAGTGGTTGCATGAATGTAATTAGGAGATAGTGATCAAATGATTGTAGTAAGGTAATAATGATTGGACGGGCTGTAGTTAGACAAGGTGGTTGGGTTGTAGTTATTAGAGGGCTATAATTGAGCAACAGTGGTTGGAAGACTTTAGTCGAGCAATAGTGGTTAGAAGACCATAGTCAGAAGATGATGGTCCGATGTAGGCTCCAAAAATTTGCGCCCCGGACTCTCCGCGGACCCCTTTCTTTCTTTTCGAGTCATCAAAAAGTTTTAATGAGTATGTTCCGAGGCAAATTTTTAGAAGGCAGATTGAGTTTGAAATAAGACATTACCCAGAGATTTTGTCCACATTTTACAAGGATTTTATGACATGAGTTCTGATTTCCTATAAGTACAAGCCCCTACAGTTAATTACCCCTCCTAATAATGAGAGAGAACTTTAGATTAAGGCCAATCGTCAAATAAATATATGGTATCTTGCATATAGTAGCAGCAGGTTTTAGGTATTAATAATTTGATATTTAAAATTAAAATTTTTATCATTTTGCACTTAAAAGCATATGGTGGGGGGAATGATGATGAGCCCGATCAAGATTTCATGGTTTTATCATCCTGGGGTATCATAGTACTTGGTTTACTTAGTCAGATGAGGTAAATGACCCAACCTGATAAAAAGATCCTTATTTTTTATCAGGAGGAGTAATTAACCATATGTAACAAAAAAAAAGACTTGATGTACCCCCCAACCCCCACCCTTGATAAAAATAATATTTATAATTTAAAAATAAATAATAAATAATAAAAATAATAACATATATAGCCACATTGGAGCACTCAACACTTCACTAGTGGAGAGTGGTTAGTAGCAGCTAGGCCAACCTAAAACTGTCCAGGCTATTTTTAAGACCCATGCACACCATTTTGAATTTTTTATTTTTTTTATTTTTTTATTACCATTCAAGAATACTTTTATTGTGTTGAACTCACTTTTAATTTGGGTGCCATTAGAGCTTCTAAGATAATTTTGAGCCATTTTATACAAATC
Organism: Dendrobium catenatum; assembly: GCF_001605985.2. Classification (NCBI taxonomy): domain Eukaryota; kingdom Viridiplantae; phylum Streptophyta; class Magnoliopsida; order Asparagales; family Orchidaceae; genus Dendrobium; species Dendrobium catenatum. The sequence continues at coordinate 204,713 of NW_021318883.1, forward strand.
AAAGCAAAAATTTTTTAGCAATTTTCATTCTAAAAGGTATGCCAAATCTATTAAAAAAAGAAATTATCACTATAATGTCTCACTAAAAAATCTATACTCCACATTTGAGAGGACGTGGATGAAAATAATCGTTGGACTTTGAAAATTCCATAACTTCGATACAATTTGGAACTCAGATTGACCATCTTTAGGATTCACAAGCAAAAATGACTAAAATGCCTCATTTAAAAATCTATAAAAACGCATGTACTCTTAGATATATGGGGAGTAAGGGTGTAAACGAGTCGAGTTGAGTTTTAGTACTATCGAATTCAGCTCGTTAGTCGGAAAGTGAGCTCAAACTCGAGCTCATCCCACTATAAATGAGCTCAAGCCGGCTCACGAGCCAGCTTGATTTCTCATTCGTCCAATTTTTTTATTTTTCCCGCCCAGTTCTCATTTTCTCGTCTGTGGACGTCGCATCCGTCTAAATGAAAAGTTCACATTTTCCACCATTTCAATCCCATCTTTCAAAATTAAGATAGTTTGCATTAATGAAAAACTATCTTCACTTGAAACGAGGCAATGAAAATAAACTATATGACTTAACAAGAAAAGCAACCGTAAGCCCGCTGCCATCTTTTTTACATTAATGAAAATGTGTGGGCAGGAATTTAAGATACGTGGGCTAAAATTTAATATACATGCATGAAATTATTATTAATTTTAAAAAAAAAATACCCTAAATATAACTATTTTAAGCCACCCCGCGAGCTCGCGAGCCGAACCTTGTCAAGCACGAACTCTAGCTCGTAGTTCGATAAGTTTTGCTCGCGAGCTCATTAACGAGTCAAGCTCGAGCCCACACACAAGTCGGCTCGGCTCAGTTACACTCCTAATGGGGAGCACTGTGGGTGGAGACTTGAAAATTTCCAGACCTCTAACAACTTTTTAGAACTCTGATCGTTTGTCTTTGGGATTTGCCTGCCAGGCTTTTATGCATTTCCTGCTCGCCCAATCTTCCCTTAGACTAATGAAGATGCCTATTGCTAACTAGTTCCAAAGTCCTAACACCTAGCTTTGACCGTCGGCATCCATATCAATCATTCAATCAGCAAACATTTGCAGCAGAAAAAAGAGTTTAGACTGTACAAAATCTCCAAATGCAGATCCTGCTTCTGAAGGTAATCAAAGTGCCGTTGAAGATAAAATAGTAATAACAATAATAATAAATAAATAAATAAACAAACAGTGCCGGGTCAGTTCCGGATTTGACCCGAACCCGACCCGCTGACCCAAATTGACACCACTATTGAAGATAACCTCTCAAGTTTTAGGCCCTTAATACTTCAAACTGAAGCAAAAGAAGAGCGTAGCAGTTCAAATTTCTAAGCCCTATGAAATGGCAAATTATTACGTGCGGTGTTCAGACCGTTCGGAAGCGAATCCGGATGCGCCACATCACCTAGATGCACCGGGGTCGGGGTGACGTGGCTTGTTCGGATTCGCCTCCGCACGAATCCAAACACCGCACGTAATAATTTGCCCTCTGAAACAACTATTCGAAGTCTGAATACAACTTTGTTTAGAACTTGCTTAAAACTGGTTGAAAAGCAAACTTATAATCTTAAATAGAGAGCCAATACCTTATCCTTTTGAATTCATTACAAAGAAAATAGCTGAACAAGAATAATATTTGTGTTTCTTCTTTGTTATCCTAAACCATTGCAGTACATATTAAACTGGCACTACAGTGATAGCATTCCAAAGTAAGGGTTTGTGAGGGCTGAGTTCAATGCCAATCCAGCTGAGTTTAGAATTGTCATTTCTACCTTGCTCCGTGGCATATACAAGAACTCGTTACCTTCCAGTTTATGGAATCCACAGAGCTCAAGAAACTCAAGGCCTTCTTTGAATTTCGCCACTCGATCCTGTTCGAATCATTTGAAAAGGGAAAACGGTATAGAATTCCACTATTAAATACAGCACTCAACTAAAAAAACAAAATCTGTGATGAGACTTGTTCATCAATGGACTTAAGATAACCTGAAATAACGGGTTGCTAAGTCTGATCTTCCTATATTTCTCATTGTCTGGATTTCTTACCACGTTCGCCACATATGTAAGGAGTGTTTGGAATGCTTTCTTCACTTTAGCATCATCATCCTGAAATATTTTGATAAATGAATAAAGGGAGATTTACATACATACCATCATATATTCATATACTATTCTATTTATATATTTAACACCTAAAATTTTAATATTACATGCATACCACCCATAGTTCATTTTCATATCAAATATGAGTTGTAGAAATGAAATATATGAGTGGTAGGAAGGAAATAGGAGTGGTATATTTGATATTAAAATAATATATGATGGCCTGTATGTAATAATAAAATTTTAGGTGTTAGATATGTAAATAGAATGGTATAAAGTGATATCTATGTAAATTACAAGATGCATTATTGTTGTTCTGGGATATGTGATGTTATCAAAATCATTAAAAAAATCAGTTGATATTTTATTTGCCTTTTGAACCTTCTAAAACAATGCAAGCAGGAATTATTAAAAGATAATTAAGCCCCTACTTGACAATCGGAATATAATAATACAACAGAAAGTTGCTTAGAGAAAATTGAAATGGAAAAGTTTTACCTTGTGGTTCTTCTTGAGAGATCTTAGACAATCTTTCAGGGTTTCCTCCATGGAAGGAATGACGGATTTTGGACCCTGGGAAAAAAAAAATTAAGTGCGCAATTACAAACAACTTATTGTACAGTTCACTTCATGCCGTGCAAGTAGGGGGTTTAAAATATAAAGAACAAATTACCTTAATTGCGTTCCCTTCTCGTATGGGAAGTGGTGTGGGTTTTCCAGTTCTAGGATTTTCAGGTGGCAATCCAAGCTTCCTCCTCCTTTCTGCCTGCAATTAAATTGGTAGTAGAAGATGCAATTAGGCACCTAAAACTGGCATTGATCTAAGAAATACTATTGGTTAGTTCAGCTCAACTTTATGGAGTCTATTTATGCTTATTTCATATTTAAACAAAGTCGTTAAAGCTTATAATAGTAATTATGGCTTCGTTTGGGACAGTTTTTTTTATGCTTCTTAAAATAGTTTTTTAGTACAAAAATTAATTTTTTTAACAAGAAAATTGCTTCAAGAAGCAGCGAGAAAGTCGTTCCAAATGAAGCCTATGTCTAAGCCATGTGATGTTTTAGATGGATGAAATCAGGAGGAACCTTGTCCAGTTCCAGTTGCTGGCGAATCTTCTGTCTGGCCCTCATTTCCTCCTCCTTTTCTGCTTTTCGGAAGGCAATTATTCTGCATAAATCAATTTCATTATCATTAATACAGCCATGAAAATTTTTCTCGGAACAGGAACCGCAACTTGAGGTGAATCAGAAAGAATTGTGCAGAAGACAATGAAAATAACAGGAAGGTGATTAACCGCTGTCTTTCGTTCTCCTTTTCACTGCGTTTATCTTCCATCAGCCGTTTACCCCTTCTTATTCTCTCCTAGAGAGTGAGAGTGAGAGGTAAAAATATTAAAAATATGATACTCATCGTCTTGTCCAAATAAATGTCTAACTAAACATGGGTAACATCAAATAAGCTTTAAAAAATAACTATATGCAAAACAAATTGTATTACAGTAAGCATATGGCTCAAGCCCATTAACCTCATGCATGTAGATGTCAATATATAATTTTTTATAAAACACAATATAATAACGAGAAAATGGTGCGAGTATAACAGAGGCAATTAATTAGAATTGCCAGGATAGAAAGAAAAATATAAGAGAGCAAATACTGTTGACCTCTGCATAAGGTCCAATAAAAAACAAGAAGTAAAAAAAAATAGAAGAATATCCATACCTGCACTTTGCCAAAACCCATACCAAAGTCTTGCTACAGTCACATCCCCACCGCAAACCGGCTCACATTCGGGTTTCTCGGGATGACCCGAATCCGACCCGAAATTTCATACTGGTTGCAAAACATAACCTGAACCGGACAAATTTCGGGTCCGGGTTGACCCTAACACGAAATTTTCGGGTCGGATTCAAGTTGAGTTTTCGGGTCGTGTTAAATATTGACAGACCTACTTTAAACTTTAGAAAATTATTAATAATTATATATAAATCAAAATAATATGAAATTTAAATCATCAACTCCTCTGATCTCAAAGATCATAAGAATTTTTTTTCAAACCCTAAATATCTTTCTTGAATTCTTAACAAATCATTAGAAGTATAGGATATTAGAACTTGGAAAAATAATATAAAATGCATTTCAAGTCCAAATGCTTGAGATTTTCAGCGATATTCTTGAGGCTATTACAAACCTCGGGATTTAATTCAATGCAATGTTAGTCATTTGCTTGAAAATTTTGTTAAACTCTAATTATGGGCTAGTTTAGGATACACAGGATAGAAGAAATTTCTTCAACAAAAAATATAAAATATAAAATAACTTGCAACAAGAACTTAATATAATCAAGAAGAAAAGAAAATTAATATCAAATTATTTTAACAATTGCAATTAAGGTTCCTAATTTCTAAAAATAATACAATTAAAAATCAATAAATCACTAAAAATTCAAAACACCTCCAAATGGGTTGAACTTATCAAGGAATTATTCTTAGGACAACAATGATCTATGATTTAAATTTCAGGAAGATTGGAATCCATTTGAGGGTTGAACATAAAAACTAATTTGAACCCAAAGAAAAGCCTAATTTAAACATTTAAATTTTTGAAAAATCATAATTAATTGTTGAAAATTATAAACATATAAATTAAAGTGCATTGAACTCATAAGGATTGTAAAAATAGAGAAAAATGAGTTTGTCAATATTTAAGATCAGAAACTTCGATTTACTTAAAATGAAATACTAAGACAATATAAAAATCAATAAATCATAATAAATCATGAAAATTTTCAAATAGCCTAAAATTCTTCGTAACTTCTCTGAGTTATCCCTCACTCATGTAAAAACATTTCTGAAAATTTAAGTCCATTTGGTCACTCTAATCACAAACTCTAATTCTTAGTGTCATCAGGGTTTTAAGAGATCTAGAATTTGAAAATGATATTAAAAATCAAAATAAAGTCATAAATTTTTTTTTTTTTTAAATCTTGATGATCACCGGAAATAATGAAAATTAAAATTTAAAGAAATTAATTTTAAAAAATATATTTTAATAATTTTCTTAATAAAATACACGAATAAATTAAATAAATCATAATAAATAAAAACACTTGAAATATTATGAGATGATCATGGGATTCAGAACTTGCTTCTATGCGAAAATAAAAAAGTGAATTCAAATTATTATGGGAAGTTTATAAGGTGATCCCCCATCCCAAGAAATTTTCTCATAATTTTAGAGTTTATTTTAATAATAATTTGAATTTACATCATCAAATAATTCAAAAATAATATAAATTCAAAATATTTTCAATTTTTTATGGGATATTGCTGAGAATGTTCTCTACTTTAGAGATTTTTTTTCAAAAGTTTTTTAATCATTTAAAGTTAAAATAAAATTTAATAAACTTTGGGTTTAATAAAACAATAAATAAAGAAATAACCTTAAAAAATTAGAAAATTCATTACGATTGCAAAAAACATAGAAAAACACAAAACAAATTTTTATTAACTTAAAAAATTACAAAGAATAGTAAACTGAATAATCTAAACAGACATCAAAATTAAAATAAAATTTTCTTTAACAAACTCCTAAATAAAAGCATTAAATAACAAAACCATAAAAAGCCACTTTGTTATCTTTCAAGATATTTGTAAAGTATCACCTCACTTCTTGGGTGAGTTGTACGAGAGATTATTACGTGCAGAGTCCGGATGCGTCCGGAGGTCAATCCGGATGTACCACATCATCCAATGCACTATGTATTAGAGACGTGGAGGGTCCGGATTGACCTTCGGACGAGTCCGGACACCGCACATAATAATTTTTCGAGTTGTACACCTTGCTATGTCTAGGATGTTTTGAATAGCAAGATTCATCTCAAGATGAATGCTGTGCATTTGGTGCATGTTTTAAAATCTAAAATAAAAATGAAATCACAAGCTTCTAAATTCAAATAAAAGTAGTAAAATACTTACATAAAATTGAAATATTCCATCCCTGGATAAATTATAAACAAATCAAAATTGAAAATAAACTTATGCAAAGGCTAAGAATTAGGGTTTGTGGCATTCGTACCTTCAGAACGCATACAAAGGCTAAGATAAATATACTTAATTCTTTCTTACCTTCTCTTGTTCTCTTTCCATCCTTCTTTCATCATCTTCTCTCTTTTTCCGTACTTGCTCCCTTAATGCAAAAATACAATCTTTTAAAAAGTAGGAGATTGTTTCATTATAGTCTTCATATGAAATAGAAATTACATTAAATTTTCCAAACAGGAAATGCATAAAATATATCCATCAAGAAGTTAGAATCAGCATTACTCTTCATTTCTGAAGAAAGATACTGGGTTCTGCATGCTTTATTTCGCGCAAGGATCACCTTTTACAGGAACACGATCTACTAAAAAAAATTAGCTTTGAAGCAGACATGGAAACGACCTTCTTGAGTAAATTGATCAAACTATCATGGAATTCATGTTCATGAAATATTACATAAATCCAAAGGAAACTTATGAACTTATTACAATTTTGTTGGAAACCAAAAACTATTGTCATGTTTAAGGCGTAGGTCCCAATGAGACGGTTTCTCACGCAGTGGAAGGGACTCCGTAAAATATGACTTATTTCTAACTAGAAGACTTCAAATTAAGATTGCGTGGTTCACAGACTGATTTTATAATTCTGTTCAATGATTCGTATTCCCAAATCAATCATGTAGCTATATGCAGTTGAAGCACGAGGTATGTGGTAATCTTTAAAATAATAAGACAGAACCTCAGAGGAAATTTATTAAGGCAATGTTGGTTTGAAGGAATTGAAAGATGGGAAATGGAAAGGAAATGTAACTGGAAGTAGTAAACGAATTGAACTGAAGTTTGTTTTCACTCACTAATTTGGTTTAGAAGAAATTGAGCAAAAACAATTTCTTTCTTGTTTTTTAATAAGAAATTAAGTTGATCTTTTTAGTTTTTCTGGGCAAGGAGAAGACATGTGAGTCACATTGATGCAAGGTAAATTTTTCTTCTCATTTCTCACTAGGTTTTGATGGGGCTTGTTAATCCAAAAAAGGTAAATTCAATTACCTATTAATTGCATTGGAAGTTTGGAACCAAACGCCCAATATAAAACTGTGAAGTAAAATAAATTGTCTTACCTCCAATTCCTTCAACCAAACATACTCAAAAGGGTGATCCAATTGCATTCCAATCACCTCCCTCATCTCATATATTATTCGCACATTATTTTGAACAACTTCTATCCCTATAACATTAGCTTTATTCATTTACCTTTGTTAGACCGGTCCAACCGGTCTGACGGGACCGATTCACGCATAAGAAGGCGGAACCATCCACCTCCTGTACACGATATCAAACGTCGAATGCACGCCCGAATCTGCAGGAGGGATTTAGGAAAGTTTTTTTAGGGAATTAAGAGAGAAATTTGAATGTAGGGACGGTTTAGAGATTTTCTTTTGATTTCTATGCATTAAATACTTTGTTTTCCTAGGGTTAGGGCATCTTGAATTTGGCTAAAATTTGAGATATCTTAAATTTAGATTTTCCTTTTGGGCTCTAGCAGCGTCTAGAGATTTGGGATGGATCGATCCTCCTCTCGAATAGAGGATCAATTGTATCTTGTTATTTTCCGTTTCCCTTATATCAAATAATACAAATTATCTACTGTTTTTGTGGTTTTGTGTGGATTTTGGTAGAGAAAGCTCGCTGTTTTCCGAAGATTGATACGAAATACTTGAGATAAACAAGTACTCCATGTCAAATTGGTATCGCACGTCGATCCAAGGGGAATCAATGGCGGGAAGGAAAGTGGAAGTTTTGGATGGAGAACTTGGGCAACTCAAAGCAGATTTTGAGGAAAAGATGGATGATTTTCAAAGTCAGATTGCATCCATCAATGAAAAAATGGAGGAAAAGTTTGTCGTGGTGGAAGACATGTTGAAGAACTTGCTTGAAGCCAAAACCAAACTGGTGACATCGAAAACAAAGGAAACTACCGGCTGCCATGGAAGAGATGGGAACCCTAAAATGTCTAGGGGAAGGGAAATGCCAGAAGTGGAGATCCTGGAGGGAGAAGACAGAATGCCTCCTCTAGAACCACTTTCTAAGGAGGAGATGAGCATTGGCTACGCAAGAAGGGGTGCTGAATTTGTAAGGAGGGGGGATGATTTCGATCGTCGGGGTGCTGATTTTGAAAGAAGAAAAGGGGATTTTGATGAATGGTTTGGATATGATCGCCGGAGGGAAGATCGTGACAATTGGAGAGCACCTCCGCTTCAAGGAATGGGAGGTTATGGAGGATTTAGGGGAAATGGGTGTGACCCGAGGGTGAGCAAACTGAAGATGTCAATCTTTGAGAGGATGCGCACAAGTGGATCTACAAGGTAGAAAGATATTTCATCGTCAATGGGCTGACAGAGGAGGAGAGACTGACAGCAGCGGACTTATGTTTAGAAGGGAAAGGCTTTGTCTTGGTATCAGTGGAGGGACATGCAATGACCCATACAGATTTAGAGAGAGTTCAAGGGTTCTTTGGTGGAACATTTACGAACTGGCAGGGGAGGAGACTTCTACGAGCAGTTCTTTGCTTTGACACACGAGGATTGAGTGACGAAGTACCAGGATAGATTCGAGTACCTTGCCAGCTGATTGAGCCGCCTTTTTGAGACAGTGCTAGAGGGGAACTTCATGAAGGGATTGACACCAAAGATCCGAGCAGTGATTATAGTAATGAGGCCTCGTGACTTGGGAGAGGCTATGGAGATAGCTCAATTGGTAGAAGATCAGAGGCTCCTGAAGGGAGAGACGAGAGGCGGCAGCTCCAGAGGCTCGTACAGGATGACCACCACCTTATTGAAATCCAAGGAGCTAACACCGGATACTCTTTGGGGGACTTCGAAGGAAAATACTGCAGGAGGAAGACCTGGGCACAACTTTAAGAAGTTCATAGAGACAGAATTACAGGTGAAGAGGGCGAAGGGGCTCTATTTCAGATATGATGAGAGGTATACGTCGGGGCACAGGTGCAGGGACCGAACTCTTCAGGTTCTTATTGTTCGTGATGAAGAGGGAATGGAGGAGGGTGTCGTCTTTCTACCTTGCAGACAAGATGGATCTTTTGGAGGGGAGTATTGTTATTGGACCGGTCCAACCGGTCTGACGAGACCGGTTCACGCGTAAGAAGGCGGAACCATCCGCCTCCTGTACGTGATATCTGACGCCAAACGCACGCCCGTATCCGTTGGAGCCATTTAGGAAAGTTTTTTGGGAGAATTATGAGGGAATTTGAATGTATGGATTATTTAGGGATCTCCTTTTGATTGTATGCACTAAATACTTTATTTTCCTAGGGTTAGGGCATCTTGAATTTGGCTGAAATTTGAGATCTCTTAGATTTAGGTTTTCCTTTGGGCTCTAGCGGCGTCTAGAGATTTGGGAGAGATCGATCCTCCTCTTGAATAGAGGATCAATTGTATCTTGTTATTTTCCGCCAATGCCTAGCAATTAAGTTCCCAAGCTACATTGAAGGTACATAGATAGCAGCAGTTCAGATCGACAGCAAACAAACCTTGACAGAAAAGATTGAAAATCCAATTACATAACCTTTCTGGGTATTATTATTACTCATCTCGACAAGAGAGTTCTATTTTAGCAAAAGCTTTTTTTGGTACAAATTTGACAATGTATGGCTTTATGGGATACATTGACCGCTCAAAATTTTATTCTGAAATGATCGAAAAACTGGTGAATTTTAGGCCTCTGACGTACAAGTGCAACTCAAATGCAACAGAAAAATTAAGATTGTGTGGTTCACAGACTGATTTTCTTAATGCTGTTCAATGATTCGTATTCCCAAAGCAATCATGTAGTTATATGCATTTGAAGCACGAGGTATGTGATAATCTTTAAAATAATAAGACAGAACCTCAAAGGAAGTTCACTAAGGCAATGTTGGTTTGAAGGAATTGAAAGATAGGAAATGAAAAGGACATGTAACCGGAAATGGTAAACAAATTGAACCGAAATTAGTTTTCACTCACTAATTTGGTTCAGAAGAAATAAAGCAAAAAAAAATCTTTTCTTGTTTTTTTATAAGAAATTAAGTTGATCTTTTTTTTTTCTCGGCGAGGAGAAATGTGAGTCACATTGATGCACGGTAAATTTTTCTTCTCATTTCTCACTAGGTTTTGATGGGGGTTTGTTAATCCAAAAATGCATACTCCTAGGTAAATTCAATTACCTATTAATTGCATTGGAACCAAACACCCAATATAAAACAGTGAAGTAAAATAAATTGTCTTACCTCCAATTCCTTCAACCAAACATACCCAAAAGGGTGATCCAATTGCATTCCAATCACCTCCCTCATCTCGTATATTATTCTCATATTATTTTGAACAACTTCTATCCCTATAACATTAGGTCTATTCATTTACCTTTCTAATCCTCTCACACTAATTTGATCAACTCATCAATATTTTTTTATCCTTTGTTGTACATGCCCAAACCACTTAACTTCATTTTTCATCTTTTAATATATATCACTTAAATCTTTTTTGTAATATAATTATTCCTTAAATTTATCCTTCCTATTTTTATCATACATCAAGCTTAACATTCTCATTCTCCATCAAAATCAACTTTAATATTGATGATTTTTTATAGCTCAGCCTTTGAATCCATATAACATCATTAGCCTATTTAAAGTTTTATAAAACTTATCTTCAAGCCTCAATAATATCCTCTTATCACCAAAACATCTTAGGAGCTTATCCATACATACATACATAAATAAATAATGCACGCATACATACATGCATGCATACAGATGCATACATACATACATTCATACATACATGATGCACACATACCACATAAATACATACATATATGCATACATACATTCATACATACAGATGAATACATGCATACATGCATGCATACATACATACATACATAATGCATGCGTGCATACATACATACATACATAATACGTGCATGCAAATATACATACATACATAATACATGCATGCATGCATACGTACATACATGCATACATACATACAGACATTCATACATATACATGCATACATACATACATATGCATTCATATATGTATGCATACATCATGCATACATGTTTGTATATATGTATGCATGTGTGCATGTATATATGCATGCATACATACATTTATGCCTGCATGCATACATCCATGCATACATACTCATGTATGTGTGTGTTTGTGTGTGTGTATATATGCATGTGTAGAAAATTCACATGACGAACCTATTGATGCTACAATTGAACTAATTTGACTTTAAATGAGCTCAAATCAAGCAATTGAATTATGCTTAAAAACTTCTAAACAAAAATTGATGGACCGAATAGCTTCTAATTATAGCATGTTAATAGTCATCGAGCTGCTCGACTAGATGAATCTAACAAGCCCAAGATCACTCGGTTTTGACATCATTAAGGCCTTCAAATGATTAATAAATAATTTATGATCAAGAGGATCAATCTGGACCATACTATGGAGTGCTTTAGATCCTGGCCAAATTTACCAAAATGCCAATGTCAAAAAGGCTATAATTAGAGCCTCATTCAACACATAAAGGTGGAGGTTTAACAGCAGAGAGAATTAAAGACTCTCTTACATTTCCCGACTATCACTACTAACAACCACCATTAGCAATCACGGTCATCGTTTCTAGACTACTGCCAAGATTTAACATTTTTGTTGGGTTTTAATTATTCTCTTGCAAAAATCATATTTCTATAATCCTACAATGGGAATCAACTAATTATTCCTTACATTATTTCTTCTTCAATAGAGAGAAAGGGAGGAGTTGAGATAACTGAAGAACTCTCTTATACGACCACCATCAGCAATTGCTATGATCTTTAAACGTTGTCGAGAATTGACCATATTGTTGGAATTTAACTGTCCGTCTGTTTACACTAAATTTCTATAATCCCTATAACTAGAATCAATCAATTGTTCTTTACATAATTCCTTCTTCAATTGTGAGGAAGGGATGATTCTTATATCTCTTATTCTATAGTATATTGTTACAAATTACAATTGCGTCAAACCCTATGATTTTTTTAATTTTTAAGTTTTTCACATAAAAGTTGCTTGCCTCCTATATTTTTTTTCTGTTCATGCTGAATTTTTGTCCAAAGCTAAAATATAAAATATATACTCCACCGATGTAAATTTTCTAGCACGTAAATATATGTATGTATGCATGCGTGTGTATATGCATGTAGATACATCTATATACATACATATACACACACACATATTATTATATACACACATGACACATATCAATATAGGTGTGATGCTCACAACCTAATTTGTCATAACTATTTATAGGCTTAGACATTGTGATAAAAATGAAAAGATAGCAATTCCAAGGGTCATATTAGAATATGTAAAGGCACATAACTGAATGTCCATGACCAGCTAAGAAAATACATGAATAATGGAATATGAAATATTCTGAAATAAAAATGAAAAAAAAAAGATTTGTGGGAATAATCTTTTATCTCCTCAGGTTAAGAGTTTTCATGGAGAAGCTATGTCATGTCAACTCCAAATCTCCGAGGAGAAGCTATGTCAAGACAACTACAAATCTTCAAGAAGAAGTTAACTCCAAATCACTCTAAATCTTCGAGGAGAAACTCCCACATCATACTCCCACCTCCATGTACATCTATGACTTATTCCAAATGTCCATTTTACCTATACGGAGGGTGGGAAAAGCGAGAGTATGCGATAAGATTAAATTTCTATGCAACATGAATAAATTCTCATGCAAGGTGGTGATAATTTGCCTTCAAATGCATAATTTTTTTCTCTCCTTACATAATCATAATAATAATTCAAATAGATGAAACTAAAGAGAAAATAACATGATCATATTTAAATAAATACAAAAAGAAAAGGACAATATGAAAATTACATTAAAATGTAGAAAAATATAAATATATTTTGATCATGTAACACTTGTGAAGAAGGCCATTAATTTAGCCACATCAATATCTTTCATTTTTCATTTTCTTCGATTAATCTCTGATTCTTATGTTATATCATAGAATTGTTCTATATTCTACCAATAGACTGATCATCCCGTTAATCTTTTAAGTTTGAGCGTTCAAGTGACCAAGGTCTTCTTGTCTGATAAAAAATATTCTTAATGAGGGTAAGCATATGATACTGATTTGATGAGTAATCTTAGAAAGGAGAGAGAATCTCAAAGAATTTCATATTTACTAAAGTATGTTTTTAATATATATACACGCACGGGCAAGAGAAGAGAATAATCAAGAAAAATATATACAATACAATACAATACAACATCAAGCCTTTGTCCCACTACGTGGGGTCGGCTACATGAATCATTTTTCTCCATTGTGTCTTGTTAAAAGTCAAATTCTCGTTTAAAGCTAATAAATAAAGATTATTTCTAAAATTTTCTAACCAAATCTTTTTCGGTCTACCTCTACCTTTCTTAATATAAGTCAAATCTAATACCTCTATTTTCCTAACCGGGTCATCGGAAGGCCATCGTTTTATGAAAAATATATAAAAAAAAAAAGTATTCAATAATGAAGAAATATTGTAATATAGCTGATCATAAATAAGTTAGCACATATGATGGTTTAGATATTATAACATTCCCATACTAAAGGTGGCATGGAAATTATCAACTTGAGTCTGCAAATAGTAGTGACCAAAGATGATGTAGAGAAAGAATTTGTTGCTAAGATATCGCGGGTGTTACATAATGAGCATGATCGATCAGTGAATAAGATATTATTGTGAATCGGGCACAAAGTTGGCAAAAAAATCCATGTCAAAGAAGGCACAGATAAGATCCTTAAATAAAGGAATTGATAGAGAGCACTGACTGAGAGATCAATGTAAAAGGCCAAAATCCACAGTGTATTCATTGCTTGAGAACATAGTTTGCAGTGGTGAATATATCTTGTAAGCAATGAAGAAGGAAGCAAAGTATCTTAATGGTTGAGGACAGAGATAAGTTGTAGGTAGCATCCGGAAAGGTGAAAGGTATGGCAATAAGAGAAAGAGTTGTGATACTTTTGGAGGTTGGCAATGGAAACGCATGTGGAATCTTGTAGATGGGGCGAACCAAAATATGAGGATTATTTTCATTGACAATAAAGCGAATCAAGTCAAAGAAAAGGTGTGTAGAGTGGAGTAGAAAGAGGAGGTCAACAATGCATTCGTGCAAGGTGTGCAAAGGTTTGCATAGATTGGGATAGTGCAAACAGAGGAACAGAAGAATGTCATCTTAGCTTACATGGAAGTTTACATGAGTGCGAAAGAAAGCAGTTCATGATTAAATCACAAAAGTCCATCAAGGCTATAATGTGACTGATAAGAAATACTTGTCAAAAAGAAGAAATCCCATTCTGAAATCAGAATTCAGCAACCTGTAAATCAGCTTTTGACAAGAAAGTAGAGGAATAATAATAGGAACACTCTTTATTTGATACTTGATAGTAGATGAAAGAAAGCAAGCAAGATACAATGATCTTCAATTCGAGAGAAAGATTTGGCTCTCCCAATCCCTAGCCAACGGCTAGAGCCCAAAGAAACCTAAGAAGACTCAAACTCAGCGGACAACCAAGATAAACCTAACCCTAGGCAATCTCATCTATTTAAAGCATACAAATACAACTCCAATTTACTAAACAACCCTCCCCAATTTCAAATCCCTCCTAAACCTCTCCCTCCTCTTTATTTTTTTATTCAAATAGTGGGCCCCACAAGCGGCCAAGCTGCTGTCTTGATCCATCTGGCATAAACAAGGAGTCGGCCCTTGTGTTGGGCCAGCTGGGCCGGTCTAATAATAATGATGTTTCACTCTCTTATATGACTCCCATGTGACGTCGTAGTCTGGTAGGTTCCATCATTTGATCAACACCTTCTTGATCCCCCCTTTTCCCTGTCAAACCACTTTTAACTCCAGTGGTCCCAACACCACCTCCAAATTCTTAGTCAGTAAAACTGGTAACTCTAAACTAGCTGCATGATCCCCAATAGATCTCCTCGGTTGTGACACGTGGAATATCGGATGTAAGGTAGTAGTCGAGGGTAATCTCAAGTGATAAGCCACTGCTTCAATCCTCTCCAAAACCTCATAAGGGCCAAAGTACCTCGGGGCTAGCTTCTCATTCCTCATGTTGGCTACTGTCCTCTGTTTGTAGGGATGCAGCTTCAAGAACACCCTATCCCAAACTGCGAACTGAATGTCCTTCCTGTTCCCATCCGCCTACTTCTTCATAAATTGTTGACCCCTCAGCAGGTGCCTTTTTAATTCGTCCAACACTCTCTCCCTTTTCCTCCAAATATTGCTCTACTGAAGAGAATGGTGTGCTACTCTGCCCAAAATGCACTAAGTCTGGATGATCTCTTCCGTACACCACATTGAAAGGAGTCATTTGGGAAGCTAAGTCGTACAACGAGTTGTACTAGTACTCCACCCATGCTAGCCACTTGGCCCACAGCAAAGGTGTCTCTGAAGGAAAACACCATACGTAAGTCTCCAGGCTCCTGTTTATCACCTCCATCTGCATGTCTATCTGAGGGTGGTAAGCGGTGTTCCTCTTCAACACTATTCCCTACAACCTGAACATCTCTCTCCAAAAAGGACTAAGGAACATCTTATCTCGATTAGAAACTATCGACTCCAGTATCCCATGCAACTTGACCACCTCTCTGATGAATGTTTCTACCAATATAATTGTTGTTTAAGGGTCTCGTAAGGAAATGAAGTAAGCATGCTTGCTCAATCTATCAACCACCACTGAAATCATTGTAAACCACTCAGATCAGAATAGCCCATCAATAAAATCTATGGCGACCTCCTCCCAGACTCTGCCTGGAAGAGCTAGGGGTTGAAGTAATCCCCCTATAGCCATAGCCATGTACTTGTTTCTCTAGCATACTTCACACCTAGCCACCATCTCTCCATATACTTATGCACCCCGTTCTAATATAATTATGTTGCCAATCTCCTTTGTGTCTTCTACACACCAGAATGGCCTCGACCAGCACTCCCATGGAATTCCTGCAATGGATGGGGAATATAAACCGACGTCCGTAGCAGCACAAATCTCCCTTGGTACAATAGTCTCTCTCCCTTTAGAGAATAACATGGGTGGCTACTCTCATCCCTCAGTATCCATCCTAATCTTCTTCAACACCTCGTCCTACACAATTTCCTCTTTGATAGCCCCTAATCTACCATCAATGGTACTGAAATGGTCATCTCATGGAACTACCACATACATCTGGATAAGGCATCAACCGCCTTATTCTCTAATCCTGGCATATACTGAATCTCAAAGTCATAGCCAGCAGCTTTGATAGCCACCTCTAATGCTCCTTGGTCA
The DNA here is from genome assembly GCF_001605985.2 of Dendrobium catenatum. Taxonomy (NCBI): domain Eukaryota; kingdom Viridiplantae; phylum Streptophyta; class Magnoliopsida; order Asparagales; family Orchidaceae; genus Dendrobium; species Dendrobium catenatum. The sequence continues at coordinate 221,304 of NW_021318883.1, forward strand.
CCATCCTCTGCTCTAACAAATATTTCAAGCTCTTCTGATCTATTTTGACAATGAAATGTCGACCCAACAAGGTTGCCATTTTTTAATCATTAAAATGATGGCAGTCAACTCCCTCTCATAAAATAACTTCAGCCTAGCTCTGATCGTCAATTCTTAGCTGAAGTAAGCTACAAGTATGTGATTCTGCATAAGCACTGCCCCCAATCTATACCATGAGGCATCAGTCTCTACTACAAAAATCTGGTTGAAATCCGATAGGGCCAATGCCGATATTGTGGTCATGGCTTGCTTCAATCTCTCAAAAGCCCGAGTAGCTGCCTCCCCCCCCCCCCCACACAATAAACTATTATTCTTCGACTTTTCCATCAGTGGCCATGCTATAGTACTATATCCTCTCACAAATCTTCTGCAATATCCTGTTAACCCTAAGAAACCCCTCAACTCTCTCAAGTTCCTAAGTAGATGTCATTTCAGCATTGTCTCAATCTTAGCCTGATCAGCGCCTACTCCCTCCTGGATACCACGTACTCCAAGTACTCCACATTGGCCTATGCAAAATAACACTTCTTTATGTTGGCCCTCAGCTGCTGCTCCTGTAACAGTCCTAAGACCACCCTCAAGTGTTCCAAATGCTCCTCCTCTGACTTGTTGTACACTAAGATGTCATCAAAGAAAAATGATACAAACTTTTGAAGGTATGGGCAGAATACCCTATTTATAAGGGACAAGAAAGTAGCAAGGGAGTTGTTGAGGCCGAACGGCATCACTACGAACTCGTAGTGTTCATCGTGTGTCCTGAATGCAGCCTTTTGGACATCCTCCTTTCTCATCCCAGTATGATGGTATCCCGACTTCAAATCCATATTGGTGAACATCACTGTTCTACACAGCTCATCCAATAGCTCATAGATCACCAGAATGGGGAACTTGTCCGGCATAGTTTCTTTGACTATGAGGGTAGGGATAATGCCAAACACTAATCGGTGACACCTCCTCGATCCCTCAAGGTGATGGCGTGTTTCTACTCCGTCAGTGGTGGTAAGCCTTGAGATGGCTAAAGACCTCACTGAATTGTTATATGAGTGATTGTACTGAAAGGGGAATGTCTCACTCTTAATCCAGTCTAATCCCCTCTAAGCTTTGCAGCTCCACTAAGAATCCTCCTCCCACCTCCTGCATGGTCCTTACTATGATCTTGAGAGACACCATAGCTTTGGACAATCTTGCATCTCCCCTGACCACCACCCTTCTACCCTCCATCATCAATGCTTCCTAATTAATATTGGTATCCCCCAAGGTTTGTATCTATTTCACCCCAGGATGACATCAGTGTTTCCCAGCTTCAATGGGAGGAAATCCTCCCTCATTTGGACCTCTTGTATAGTCAATACCACTCCCTCGATGTTTAAGAGTTTAGTTTCTTTTACTTAAGGGGTTTCACTAAAGTCCCCTCCCTTACTGGTTTAGAAACATTCCAACAAGCAGTCCTTGAACTCCCTCAAGTAACGTATGGGTCGTCTCATGTCCCTTCAATAGTACCAAGCCAAAGTCTTCCCTTCCAAACATAGGCTAGTTGTTGTCAGCCTCTCCTCCTTCGTCAATCCATTGACGGTGAAATATCTCTCCACCTTGTAGATCCACCCATATGCATCCTCTTCCTCAAAGATAGACATCTTCAGCTTCCTCAAAATCACATCTCCTTATGTCTCAATCCTCACCCCTAAGCTCAAAACCAGCCCCTCTTCTTACAAAATCAGCACCCATCCTTTCATACATGCTACTCATCTCTTCACTAGAAATAGGCTCTAAGGGAGGCATCCCATCTTCCCCCTCCAAAATCTCCACCTCTTAATTTCCCCCTCTCCAAAGCGGATTAGGGTTACCACAACTTCCTTGGCTGCTGATGACTCCCTTCGCCTCCAACGTTGGCATTTTAGGTTGGGCCTCCAGCAATTTCCTCAGTATTTTTTCCATGATGGCAAACTTCCCATCCATCTTTTCATGAACGGATAAAAATTTATTCTCGAATTCTAAAAATTTATCCACAAAATCTAATTTTAATTGGCCTAGTTCCCCTTCCAAAACTTTTACTTTCCTTCCGGGTATTGGTACCTTGAATCAAAGCACTCTGACACCAATTTGATAGAAAATACTTGTGAAAAATAGAATAAATCCCTTGCTGAAATCAGAATTCGACAACTTGCAAATCAGCTTTTGAGAAGAAATAAAAGAATAACAATAGGGGCACTCTTTATTTGATAATAGATGAAAGAAAGCAAGCAAAATATAATAGATCTTCAATTTGAGAGGAAGATTCGATTCTCTCAATCCCTGGCTGATGGCTTGAGCCAAAACAAACCTAAAAAGACCCCCAAATTCATCAAACAATCAAGATAATCCTAACCCTAGACAATCTCATCTATTTAAAGCATACAAATACAACTCCAATTTACTAAACAGCCCTCCCCAATTTCAAATCCCTCCTAAACCGCCCCCTCCTCTATATTTTTTTATTCAAATAGTGGGCCCCACACAAGGGGCGGGCTACTGCCTTGGTCCGCTCCAGCTAGACTGATCTAATAGTGACAGATTGAAAGAGTTCGTTAAAAAGAAAATTAAGAGACAAAAAGGGAATCACATTGACCTAGCTAGAAGGCAGAGAAAATTATAAAGAACTGAGTTTTTACTAAAGTATCTTCCTAATATAAGCATCTATGTGTTTATATATGAGCTAGAGCATAGAAATCAAGAAAAAAACAATAAAAGAGAATATTCTCAATAATAAGAAAATATTATAATAAATAATGCATATTTCATTGGAAATAAGTTATTATTTGAGATAATTTAAAAATAACATCAATTAGTACTCTTATTTTCATTCAGTATAAGCAAGGCATATATATTCAATTCATCTTCAAAAAGATTATAAGCGTTTAACTGATACTAATCAAATAATCTAACTTCAGAGAATTACAAAACTTAAAATAAACCTTAGATCTTTCAATTTCATCTCCATGTCTTCTCCTGTATGTAATGGTTCGCCAGATTCAATTTGTATGTCAATAGGCACCTGAAACTGCTAAAACCAATTAAATACTGTATCAAATTTAAGGTAGCATGCAGCAATCCAAAGAAAAGAATTTCAATTTATTAGATGCGACTATATTTTTATGAGAGGAATTAGAAGCCATCTCCAGTTATCAACCGTCTCCAAAACTATTCAATAATATTCCAAACTTCCATATGAATGCATATTCCATTAGTAACCCAACTTGATACAGTATTCAATAATATTCTTGCTGTGATGAGCTGAAGGTTTATGGAAAATCAAAGATGGATGGATGTCATTCTTAAGAGTGATTGCATTAAATCCAGGATCAGAATCATACCTTAGGAATATGATCAATGTCTGAGTCACCTTCATGCTCTAAGACCCAATTGATGGCATCTTCGATGCTAGAATTACCTAATGCATTAAAAATATGTTGATTAGTACATAGTTCAAAATCAGAATAAGCTGTCCAGATAACTTGAATAAAAGCTGTAAGCATTAATGCATTATCACTATGTCTAACATATAATTTACAGTTGGATCACTTGGATGAAAAGATGTTAAAAACCATCAAATGGTGTAATTATTCCACACCTTTGTCTGCAACAGCGATCAAAATACATTTGCTGTGAAACATATGAACAGAAAAGAAAAATTCTCTGAGAGATACTAGAAGCAAGAGCAATTAAAAAGATGGGAGTAATACAAAAGATATTGCATTTGGAGAGTATTCCTAATGAACTTGTACTGCAAAGGAATTTAAAGGATGGCTTCCAAGTTGTATATCGGACACCATAGGGTTCCACTATGCAAAGCTAATGGTATTAACAGTGTTGTACAAAGCTCAGCCCCCAACCCTCAGCACTACAGTGCCATTGCAAGTTGGTTCTCACTAGTAGACTGTTAATATAAGTTTATTAAATGATTTAATAGGCCAAGTTAGATTCAATATTTAGTCATTCCAACAGTGACGGGAAATAATTAGTGCATGTTAGATAATTTTAATTATAATGACTATGCTAACTCTAGCGGATAATGGAGGGGTTGTCACATTAAGGCTTCATTTGAGACGTAATTTTTACTGCTTCTTAAAACAGCTTTCTAGTACAAAAGTTAAAATTTTTGTACTCAAAAGCTGCTTTAAGAAGCAGTAAAAAAGCCGCCCCAAATGAATCCTAAATCCTAAGAACTGATACGGACAAACTGGGACAAGTTCATAAAAACTAACATATTGGCAATAATCTTTGAACTAAAAGGAAAAGATAAGTTTCACCCTTTGATATCTTACCGGAATAATAAAGTGCTCTTGTTGCACGGATGGTTGGGAATCCCATGGACTCAAGTTCTCGAAGCATTCTTTTGTCAATTCCCAGGGCAGCCATTGCTTTTACAGTACAAAAAGAACATTTAGAAAAGGAGAAAAAGAATAAGACAAAATGTGTTATGTTGCACTGATGCAGGCTTGAAGCGGTATATTCTTATGCAATAGATCCATCCTCAAACACATTTCTAATAAAGCACCAACCTTTCATAGAAAACATGTAAACTTTAGAATCAAAGTGAAAGTGAATACTGTGGGGATTTTTTTAACTTGATATCAGTTTAAAGATATTGAGTGAATTTGATCCCGATACACATCAAAGAAGAACAAAATAAAATAAACGATACTACATTTTTTGTAAAAAGAATATCAAAATTGTTCTCAGAGGGATTATAGATCTCATCTAGATTTTATGACTAGTTAAAGAAAGATGCCTATCATCATCCTTATCCATTGTTACACCAATTGGGGTTTGCTTTATGAAGTCTCATTTCATTCTTTCTTGTTGAGTATTGCATGAGGTGTTAAATCTATTTATTATAAAACAAATTTTACATTACTTCTATGAATGTTATATTTTTTCATCTTTTTTTCCTTCATCATCATTAGACATTCATCCTATTCACCCATCAAGAGAAAATGCATGCCGTTCCCTTGATACATAATTTAAAATGACAAATCAATGAATCATGGAATTAGTAAAGAATAAAGATTAATAGTTCTTGCAGCATGACTTAAGCAGGAAACGTTGATGGTTTCCATGCCAGAATAAAAAAGGCGAGCCATTGATTAGCTTTTGAAATGATTTACTGCATTATCCCAATTGAAGAGTGGCTAGTGGAGCATAACCTGCCATAACATGAATAGCAGTTCCAAAGGAAAATTCACGAAGGAAGAAGGAAGAATCAGGATTGAAGTTCAACAACGGTGGGTCCCTCAATCCAATGGACTTAAGATTGATTTTTCTTTCTGCATCATATATACATGCCTACCAAAATACTAATTGGTAGGCTTCAATGATTATATTTTTTTTATATCTACCATTTTATATGGTCTTAAAACTCAAGATCACACTTGTGGTTGTGATCTGCAATATAAGAATTACTATTTTATCAAGTGTCAACATTTTAATAATTTAATCATTCAACAAGCATGTCAAAAATATATAGATTAATTCCTCTAAAAAGTTCAGTTCTACCAAGGTATTTCTCGAATCAAATCAGTCCCATACATGCAAGCATCACCAACAACCCATGCATTTAAAGTCTCGACATTTGAAAGCCTCGTATATATGTTTTTCTTTTTAATAGTGAGCAATAAATTATAAAGTATGTGACTTAAACATAACCATAGAAAAAATAATATTCTCATTCAACCACCACCACAAATCCTTTCACAAAGCCTTTATACTTTGAAATCAAGATTATTTTCCCTTACCAATCTGGCCAAACATTGAAAAAAACAACCAATAGATGATTAAACAACCTTAAATTTTCTTGAAATCAGATATATCTTTAATTTTAATTATGCAAAAACAAATTAACAATTTTAATTCGACATTTGAAGATAGTGACATCAAAATCTAAATAGATGGAGAATGAATTCCCCTGTAAGGATAGAAAAGCTCATCCCATATATTATTTATATATGCATATGTCATATGAAAACAATATGCACTCCAGCTGCTCATCAATTTTTATATTATAAAGTTCAAGAGATATTGTCATGTACAAAGCAAAGGAATTAAATCTAGATAATAAATTTTGGGCAAAAAACAGAAAAAAATGCCTTTCAGCTGCAAAAAGAAATATTTCCAAGCGAAAAAAAAAAATTGATTGTCAAAATGCACATTGAACCAGAACCGAACAACCTACCAATTTTATCTTTAACATCAAAAGAGTTCAGATAAACCCCATTTCCCGGCATTAGGTCACAAAAAAAAATCAATGAAACATAGAAATCATAAAATGGGGGATAACAAACATAAGCATCATTCATATTACACATTATGCATTATCTGATCTAGCATGCATTATCTGATCTAGCATTTAGCAGCCCTGCATAGTTCATTAGAAACCGGAGAGATGAATCGAACCATTAGAACATAAGCAAAAAAATAAGAAAATGTCTACCTCCAATCTAATTGCTTTCGGACGTCGCACGCAAGCTCTTCGTCCAAGAGAAGCTATTATATCCTCCGCTCCAATGATCTCCTTCTCGATTAGGCTCATTAAAAAGGGTCCATGATCTTCGCATCTTAAAGGAAGGGAAAAGGGGGAAAGGAAGATCGAGACGATGGCCGGAAGCATTCCTAAGGAGAGATTCCGTGGTAAAAATAAAAAAAAATGCTTTCCCAATCTTTAATGGACCGGCTCTAGTTTCCTTTGCGCCGCTTCATTACTCTCTTGTAATTGTGTTTATATTCTCCAGAATTTATACCTTTCCTTCCCCTTTGATCTTCCTGATTTTGTTTATCGAGAGGCCTTTGTTGTGACGCTCCATGGTGTAAGCTCGGCGAATTTTTTTAAAACATGTAATTCGAGGGTGTAAAGTATTTCAGGATTTGGTGAATATTGCTGTTTGATTTAAAAACGCTGAAATCTTGTTGTGTATTTAGAATATGTTCTAATATAAGTTTGATATATTTGAAATTATTTGGATTAGTATGATTTTTAAATATATAATAAATTTATCATCCTTATCATTGTCTATCATCATTGCTATCACCCATTTGTCATTACAACCGTTGTCACCACTCACAACTGATATCGCCACCAACGGTTGATCACCAGCCGCCACCAACGTTTGATCACTGACCACCAGCACTACTGAAAAACATTGTCACCACTACTGAAAAACATTGTCAATTAGCCGATGTCGCTAACTGTCATCCTTGGCCGCCACCGTCCACCCCCCATCGACCACCACCATCACGGCCGGCCACCAACCATCATCATTATTAGATTTTATACTATATTTTTTTACTTTAAGTCAAGTAAAAAAATATTCACCTACCATCACCACCAAAAAATAAACCATATATTATGGTGCAAGTAATTTATAATTTGAGATGAAGCTTATTCCCTGAACCATTTGGTGAAATCAGATTTTGTGAAGAAAATGCCAAAACATTTGGCTATTTTTGCACAAAACTAAAAAAAATTCTCCAAATGCTTTGACATTGTCCACCAAATTGTATGGCTAAGAGAGAGGGGGGAGATAAAGAGAGAGAGAGGAAGGAGATAGAGGAGAGACTGGAGAGATTATTTTTTGCATAATATTAAACTTATTTGTTTATATAATATTATTAAAAATATTATTTTTATATAATTTTAATTAAATATCATTTTTTAAATATAAGTTAAATATTATTTTTAATATTGGTAATTTAATTAATTAAATAATTAATTAGAAAAAATGAACAAAAATAAATAATTATTATTTATTTTAAGATAAATGAAATTTAAATTTTTATTAAAAAAAATAATATTATATAAAAAATAATCTCTCCACTATCTCTCTCCCCCCTCACTCTCTCTCTCTCTCTCTCTCTCAGCCATATAGTTGAGCGAAATCATGGTGTTAAATCATGTTCACCGGCCGAGTTCGAGTCCAATTCAACTTTAACTTGATAGTTTTTTACCCGACCCGATTTGGGATTCAAGTCACTTTTCCAACCTGAACCCATCTCGATTTAGATTCAGGTTAACCATACCCGCCCCGCAAGCAGTTGAGTTATGGGTTTTAATAAATTTTTTCACCTTTCAACTTCCAACTTTATCCACTATAAACCTAATCATAGCTGGACAACCTATTATGTTATTTTATTTTTGATATTTCATTTGAGAATTTAGATAAACTCTATTCTTGAAACCATATTTTGAACAAACAAAGTCCTTGCATTTTATCTTTATGGAATTTGACTAGTAATTGTGATGATCCATGTGAATATTAAAAACAACATTATGGACATGACTACAATAAACCTTGCATGCATCTTTCTCATCCTTACACACGCCCTGTCAATATGAAGTAAAAACACAGTGAATACAGAGTAAAAGCACAATGAAAGTGCAAAAAAAGGGCATCAAAGCACAGTAAAAGCTCATCAAAGCATAGTGAAATTGTATAAGCAAAAAACAATAAATGAGCCCAATTTTATCCACATAACGGCTAAAAAGCACAGTAAATATGCAATTTTTAATATATACTTACTGGGTTTTGATGCATTTTTTTGTACAGCTAAAGCCCAGTCCAGTATTGCGCTTGTTTTAGCTTTAGCATTCTATCCACACAACGCAACCCATGTAAAAAAATTCAAAAAACTTGAGAAACCCTTATAATAACTTGGGATGAAATAGAAAAATTACCAACTAATTGCAACTTGTAGCAACTTCAACCAAATTAACTTTCGCTTTTATGGATGTTTGCATACCTCCTTTCAGCCTTTGCGTCCTATGAGAATGCAATATCCGCAAAGAATGCAACATTCTCCTCAATCTTCATCGGTTGTTCCTCATTTTTTCTCTCTCAATAAGTATCAAAAGTTCAACAAAAGTTCTATATGTTTGGATTTGGGAGCTTTCGTTGGTTTTTCTGAAAATTGAGTGCCAACCTTAAACCCATTTTTCAAAATAAAAAACTCTGGGTAGAGTTGGATTGGCCGGGCTTACAAGACAAAAATAGAAAATGAAATTCATTTTCCACATGTCAAGATTTTATTGGAGTCCAGAGCAAAGCTACATCCGGACTCTGCACCAAATAATTTATCCATACGAGCTTGAGACTAACTAGAAGCAAAATTTGCTTGAAAGTAGAGAAGGAGAGGCAATGTGGGGAAAGTTATAAGGTGGGTATTTTTGACAATTCATCCCTTAAAATCACGATAAGTAGGCTAAACACGGGCTCAAAATAGTTTTGTAATTTTAAAATAAAATGTTTTTCTTAAAAAAAAAAAAACTTTAAAAAACATTTAGCTTTTTTACTACTTACTTTACACCACAAAGCAATACAAAGTTAAATTTATTTTAAAAAAACTTATATTTAAAATAAATAGTCAATTAATTTATGAGAATCAAATTTAATTAATATTTAATACCATGCCAAAAAATTTTGAAAATTTAATTGCCTAATTTTCTAAATCCTAATTTACAGGAAGTAAATCCTACGTGCAGGATGTGCAGTCACACTTTCCCTCCAAACCCAAGGCGCATTAGAGTAGGGTGAGCCGACGGGAGCCGACGGCACTAATTGTCTCTGCTTCAGAGTCAACTGATCTCTCCCCGCTCACGAGAAACTCACTGCCGCAACAATGGCAGAAATTTCCGAGTCCGAGCCTCTTAACCCTACCCCTGATTCTCCAGACAGCGGCGCCTCCAGCCGGAGATCCACCATGCCAGGGACTAAGCGTCTCATGGTGACCCTCTCCGTCCTCTTCCCCTTCCTTGCCGGTAAGTTCTCTCTTCTTACCAAAGTGCTAGGATTTGTCCTTAACTCTCTTCCTTCCTATCTTCTCTCTTATATTATCTATCATTTATCTACGCAGGCCTTCCATTTCTCCTCAAATCGACCGAAATCTACCGGTCGCCGCTGCCCTTTAGTTCCATCGATTCTCTCTCTTATCGCCTCCTCCAGGAGCCACCCTCTCCGCCTTGCCGACTTCAGGTCGTCTTCCTACGCCCAGGTATAGGCGACAGCGCTGACCGGCTAGCTCGTCTCATCTCCGACGAGGTGGATAAAAGAATCGAGGGAAGCCTCACTTGCGGAAGCTGTGGGAGGAATTATGCTGTCTCAGTGACGGTTGATTCAGGCAACGGTGGCTGCGCGCGTAGTGGCATTGGCGAGGGCGATCCGTGCTTTTGGCGGTGTGGGGTAGTTGATTCGCTGGGGTTGAGGAACAATGATGAGGCTGTCGATGAAATGCTTGATGCAGCGCTTGGAAAGGGTGGGCGGTGCATGGGTTCTGGCGTTGGGAAGGTTTACACTGTGTTGGTGGGGGAGAGCGATGCGCAGGAGGGGGTTCGGATTGTGGTGGGCAAGCATCGACATGCTTGGGTTGAGGGCAACGTTGGGGAGAATGATGCAGCCTTGTTGATTGCAAATATTTTTATTAAGTATTTTGTGAATGGAGGAAGGGAGGAGTTTGTAGCGCAGAGGAAGGGAGAGTTTGTGCCGGTTGGATTGGATGGGAGCGTCGTGCTATCTTTCAGTCTTTTGAATGCTGAACCCAATGATTGGGTTTATGACTGGTATGGTTGATTTCCTTGAAAGCTCTTATGGTAGTCTTTTCATCCGACGAAGGGGAATGATAAGCAATCGGTCTTCAAACAAAATTTCCCCCTTTCCCTCTTAATCGATAATTCCTCGCATATAGTGCTAGAAATATCCAGATCTGGAAGTGCATTGCTAATACATGTAAATACTTTGTACTTACCTGTTTAATGACACTGGCTTCTATTTCATTCGAATCCAGGAATTTTCAAAAGATAGATGAGGTTATGTTGGCTCCAGTTGTGCAGGCCTTAGCACCGGTAGCAAACATACATATAGAAAGTCAGGTGAGAGTGTGCTTACATAAGTGGATATATCAAGATTCTACTCACGATTAACTGTGCTTATTTGCACTCACAGTTGTAAAATAGAGTTCCTCTCATTTAGATTCTTTCTAGTTTATCTGCAGGTTCTGTACCACACTCCGAAGTCATCCATTTGTAACTGGGATGATAAGTCTGGTGGCAACATATGCGGCATTGGGGATCTTCCTTTCTTTGTATGTTTGCTGAACTGAAAGATAGAGTTCATTTTCATTGAAGTTTGCTACAAGCTTGTTGTTCTAAACTTAATCGTTATATATGTTGTTGCATTTGAATATATTGTTAGTGCTCATTTTCTATTTTTAGAAAGAAAAGTATGATTTCATTTTCACCCTACAAGCTAATTTAAACTTTTAAGAGATTGGGGGGTGGGGAGGGCAGGAATTATAGAGTGAAGAGAAAAAAAAGAAGAGAAGGGGTGTGATTATTCAATTATATAAGAACCTAATTCTGATTGCTGAAGAATATAAAAGATAGTTTTGCAATTCTTAAATATTGAGGGCGGGGGAGAAGGGGAACTGGCCTTGATCACACCTCCCAAATGAATGTTGATCACCACTGGCAGTGATCTAAGGCGTAAAGAATTGTTTTTATACCTGTCCTGAAAACTACAGACAGCTTGTAACCACATGAGAGTGGTGCGATGACTTTGATGGATGGAACAAGTGGATGTATTCCATGTATTATGTATGGATAGATGCAGGCGTGTCATGTATTCATTGTGTGATTAATCCAATCATGATTAGCTTGTGAATTAAATGACATGAAGTGGCGGTTTTGTAAGTTGGAGAAGGTTTGGATGGAGCAGTAATATTTAGATTTGAGTGATATATATGTAATTTCTTTTGTTTGTAATAGTATGCCAATTAAAATTTCTCTTTTTGGCTTCCTGCATGAAGATGAATTCTTGATTGATGTGGTGGAAATTATACTATTAGGCTTTAAGAAATTATTCCAAATGAAGTTGAACTCTTGATTTATATACTTCATATTAAAGCTTTTGGTCTAAGAAGAAATGATTCCAAATGATCAGAGAAGTATTAATAATATTATTTAAAGCAATGGTGTTGCTAAGGATTATGATAATTATCAAGAACTTAAACTTATGATTCATATGATGGAGTTTTTATTAAGTGTAATGGAAGAAAGACAAATCAATTATGTTGATGTCATTAGAATTAGTTGAATTATATACTTTGAAGAGCTCTTATGGAGATAGTTTTGCGTTAGAATTATTTATGAAAAAAGTATAGAGAGCAATACAAGGATCCATTGTGAAGAGAATCAAATAAATAAAAAGGGTGTGGTTATTGAGTTTTATAAAAACCTAATTATGATTATCGGAAAATATAAGGGATGGTTTTATTTTTGCTCTACAAAATTATAAAAAAAAGGGATGGTTTTGCAATTCTTGAATATAGAGGGAGGGGGAGGGAGAGAAGGGGGTTGGCATTGCCTGCACCCTTCCCCAAATGAATGCAGATCAGAAAGAATAGGTGTTAGACCTGTCGTGTCAGCTACTGATGGATTCTTACCACACTGGAGTGGTGACTTTGATGAAGGGAAAAAGTGGATGTATTCCATGTATTCATGTGTGTATAGATGCATGCATGTCATGTCTTCATGGTGTGATTAATCCAACCATGATTAGCTTTTGAATTAAATGAGATGAATTGGTGGTTTTGTAAGGTGGAGAAGGTTTGGATGGAGCTGTAATATTTAGATTTGAGTGTTATATACGTAATTTGTTTTATTTGTAGTAGTATACCAATTTAAATTCCATTTTTTGGTTTCCTGCCTGAAGATGAACTCTTAATTTAAATGGTTCACATCATAGCTTTAGGGTTTAAGAATAAATGATTCCAAATGAAGTTGAATGCTCGATTTATGTACTTCATATTAAAGCTGTAGGGTCTAAGATGCAATGATTCCAAATGATGAGAGAAGTGCTGAGAATAGTATTTAAAGAAAAGGTGTTGCTAAGAAATATGATAGTTATGGATAAATTAAACTTATGATTCATATGTTGGAATTAAACTAAACTGTAATGAAAGAAATTTAAATGTATTATATTTATTTCATATAATCACTTGAATTATATGCCAAGAAGATCAATTATGGAGATAGTTTTGTGTTAGGATTATTTATGACAAAGTATAGAGAGCAATACGAGGATCCTTTGAGTTTTCTGTTGATCTCAAAAGATAAACAACAAGTACCATGGTAGTTGATTTGGGGATACTAAGAAGTAAGTATGCGTTTTACTTGCATTTTGGAATTAATCAAGATATGTATGATGGATCTGTAGTGTTCAACATAAAAAAATCATTGAGATAAAGAGTTTCCAATTGTGGGGGGTTATATTAAGAATCAATAATATGTTTATATTATTTTGTGTTGGTTATGAAACTAATTGCTAATGATATTCAAGATGATGAACTTTTGACATGGTATTTATTGATGATAATTTTGATAGGTTAGAACTCTTAAGGAAACATTGTAACTAAAAAATAATGGAAAAATTATAAGGTTAAGTACCAAGAATTACTAAAAAAAAATTCAGTGTGGTGGATGCAATTATAATGAATGCTAAACTTATAATTGTTAATCAATAAAGTTGGAAAATCAATTGATATATAAATTTCAACATGTTTAATTATTTTAAATCTATCTTTATTAAAGGGGGCAAGGATATAAATGAGAACATAATTCTTAAAGTTAAAACTTACTAATTAATGTGTAAAATCACATGGGGAGTATTTTTCAATGGTAGCTTTTTTGTGGTTATTTAAAATTATTTTTTAATTTGCAATTATATTGTCTATGTTTTATGGAATAGCAAGGTTGTGAAAACCGGACCGGACAACGAACCGGAAGAGGGAGAGGTTCACGGTGGTCGAACCGGGGTCGAACCGGATGACGTAATAAATAATAATATTATTAAAAATTAATAACATAAAAATTATATAATATAAGTATATGAGCATTTAATAATATTTATAAAATTTTAAAATATATAATAAAATTTTATACATATAAATATCATTTAAGAATAATATATTTATAAGAATAATCTATTAATGCAACTTTTTTAGTCCCACATCATAGAGGGAGTTTGAAGATGTTTCCTTGAACCCTTTATAAAGTGAGAAGTACACTCTCTTTGCAAAATAAATTATGTGAGGTATCTAAGATAACTTGCATGTATTATGATGAAATTAATCATCATATTTAATAAAAATATTTTTAAAATTTTAATAAACAAAAATATATTTTTAAAATTTTAATTAAAACAAAAATAAAATATTTTTATGAACCGGTCGGTTCTTTCCAACCCGGACCGGTTCAACGGTTCACCGGTTGAACCGCCGGTTCAATCCGGTTTGCTCCGGTTCTGAAGCTGGATCGGACCGGCCACCAGACTGGTTCACGGTTGAACCGGCCGGTCCGGTCCGGTTTTCAAAACAGTGTGGAATAGAGTGTTTCGTAAAAAAGGTGGTGTCCATTAAATTATTGAGTGTTAGAAATGAGAATGTAAATATAAATTTGGATAAGAGTGGTATCTATTGAGGACAACATCATGAAAATGAATTTAGCTTGTTTGAACATTTGCAACTTAGGGCAAATAGTAAGGCAGACAAAGAATTAACTTGAAGAAATAGTGAGCAAAGTAGGTAGATCAAAGGAAAGATAGCTAGTGATTGTGTACATAAATTTGCATAGATTAAAGTTAACATCTTATATAGCACTCAATAACAATCAATGTTGGAGGATTCATATGGTTGATTTCTCGTATACATGCAATGATGATGAATGAACATAGATTTAGATAGTATCAATCTCTTAGGTGGTGTTAAGAACAGTTACTATGATCCTGTACCACTTATCTATGATTGATAGGTTGGTGAACTGTTACATTTGTCTTTGTCTCATTGCTACTGGCTTTATATTGTTCTTATTCTATTGCAAACTTAATTATTTTTTTAACTCTGAGTGGCTTGCGCCTAGTTGGTTTGGCTGAATTTCACTGTTTACTTCATTGTGCTATTAATGCTTAATATTCCCAGAATCCCAGAAAAGGATGAACGGGTTGCTCCAAACTCATCTATTTATTATGAACTTCAAAGAATAAAGTCATGACCTTCCAATATTGCTATGCCCTTGATGTCTTGAGTTTACTTCAATTTTAATAGGGTTTAACATTCTATGATAACATTTTAATCCACATCCTTTCCCTTCTTGATACTCACCACCTTGACAACATCACAACGTTATCTTTTTGTAATTTCAAGCCACGTAGATGCATGCAAAGATATACATGTAAATATAGATGTGCATGAATTTGTACCATCAAATGTTATTTGCTCATGCATCCACATTTATAAGTTTTAAACTCTACCACTATGGATTGCATTGTTGACCTCATTTTGATGAAGTTAGTCTCCTTTCATCTAGGAATTCTCTAGAACGTAGGCTTTCCTATCGTATAGCCTAGAGAGCGCATCCAGGATTTCGCTTAGGTGAACACCCTACGACATTGCATTGGCAAGCTTTAGAGAGCTTGAAAACCCTTGGGCCACTCCTTAGTGACCTTACATAGGTAATAAGCTTGCTAAACAACTTTAAGTCAAACCTGGCCTAAGACCCCTAAAACTCTAATCTAGCTTCCTCGACCTAGAATTAGGCCAAATATTACCGATAGGTTAACTCGAGTTGATTGAAACAACCCAAATCCAGTTTCAATCTAATCTTGACCCGAAACAATTTCAATTTAAATAAGCCCCGAGAAGCTAGTTTGAATTTTGCCTGCTCTTCAACGCATTTGTTCTAATCGTCTGGATTAAATTAGTTTATTTGACCCGAGTAATTTATGTTAAGTTGTCTCATTTCAATCGATTTGATTGATCAACTTGATGTTAATTCCGTTAAAGTGAGTTGAATCGCATTGAGTCAATTCGATTGAACTGAATCGGTCTGACTCAACTCAAATTAATGTCAAATTGAAAATCGATTCATATGAAATTAATTTGAATTAAATTCCCTCAACTCGAATTTAATTAGATCAAGCCGATTTAAATAAAAAATTTATTAAAAAACATTAAGTCTATTTGATTGATTTAAGCTAAATTAAAAGAAACTAAATTGGATTTTAATTAAATGAAATTCATTTAAAATCAATTAAACTAATTTGCATATTCCCAATTTTGGCAATTCTCTTTATTTCGAAATCAGCTATTTATCAAATCTGAGGGATGAAATTGAATCAAGTCTCTACATCTCTTTTCCTGCGTTCTGCTTCATGTAACAATTATTTTAAGCTATCAAGGATAACAAGGCTCAAATTTCAGCCTTTGGATTATGGCCCAATGAGGGTAGGATGGGTAATTAATAGATAAAAACAGCTTTATGTTACTTTAGAGCAGAAAAACGAGCAGATCAGCTAGGTAATTTTACCCTTTTTTTTAAAGCCTATATAAGAGGTGTTCTGCTCTTAGCGATGCCAAGAGGATATCGATAGCTTGCGATTCGAGTGAAATCAGCAACCAGAGGACTTGGATTGAGGTTGAGACCCAGCGGCTCTAAGCTCTCTAACTTCTAAATCGAATGGTTGCTGGTATCTGCCTCCCAAATGAAATGGCTGCAGGTTTTCTTATAAACAAAATATTTTCTTCCTCTTAAATCTAAAAGTCATCTCCTTTTTAAACAAGATATTTGCATTCTTTCCAAACCCAAGACTGCAAGTTTCCTCTTCATTTCCATTTTTCTTCCTTCTCATTTCAAATGACTACCATGAGAGGTTCGGACCATATGACCGACCTAGCAAAAAAAGAAAAAAATGAGTATTCATCTTCTTAAGGCTGTATTCCCTAATCCATTTGCTTTTGCCTTTATCCTTATTTTATATTTTTTTAACCAATCATTAAATATGATGATAATAACTCTTGGAACATTAGGTGAGAGTTAAACGTAATTGGGAATCGAGCAGCCATCTACTTTTGCCTTTATAAGGCCTTTCTAAGATGTTTATTTTTTTGATAATCTCATGTCCTGTTAGTTAAAATATGAGTTATTTTATATTCTTTATGCCCAAAGCTGCAGAAGATGTATGGTTGTGTTTTCAAATATTCAATGGTATCCCAAATGCCTTGCTCCTTGTATTAGTTTTTTATGAGCTCTATGTGTTTTATTAATTTATATTAAGGTTCATGACAGTGTATTTTAATATGCACATATTAAGGAACTATTATCAAGTTTATTTATCATATGGTGAGCTTGCTAGAACTTATTTTCTGTTATAATTATCTTTGAGAAGAGACAAGGTTTGCAGGTAGAGAGCATTCCGGTATTTGAACCTATTAGAAGAATCAATTTGAATTGTTAAACAAGGATTCCCAAATATAAAAGGCTGAATTGATGATGTAATTTGAAGTGAAAAAAGATTTTCAATGCTTCAAATTGAGAGGTCGCTTATGTTTGAGGTTATCTACGTCGTGTGAGGTTGTTTGTTTCTCTTGATTTTTGTTGTGTTGTGGTTGCTTGTCATATGCGTCTTGTGATTCTTATTTTGTGTGGCATTGTATGGTACCTGGGATTGTGATGTGAAGGAGAAAATTCATGAATAAAGAGAGAAAATTCATGAATAAAGAGAGAAAATATCTATGACGATCATAAGAAGAATTATAACATTTGTGAACTCCAGCTGGACCATAAAATCTAAACCCTTTTCACCCCAAAACATGTTGAGCTTGCTAAATGAACTGCTTGCGACCTATGATTTGAGTTCGTGAGTCATTATTATGAGATACGCTGTGTTGAAGTGCGAAGCTCAAGAAACATGATGATATGTACATATCGCAGATTCAAAGTGCACTTAGAAGCACCCTTTTGACAACTCTATCTTAAAGACTGTTTGGTTTCATCAATTAGTTCCTTTATTTTAGCATTTATAGGTTCATATCTCTTCCGTTTTGAATTGTAACGGACCTTTGGTTTTTTATTGTAGAGTAATTCTCTTCCATATCCTTAGATCATTATATGATTTTGTTTATTGTTTACTCTGTATTCATTATTTAAGCTGTATTCTTAGATCATTGAGGTGATTGACAGGTAAATTCAAATGAATGGCATTTGGACACTTCTATTGCTGCTGCTGGACGTTCAAAAATTATACAATTTGTGGTGTACATTTTTATTTTCCTTATTGTTTCTTTTGCTCCTTAGTTCTAACTTTTTGTCTTGCATGCTAAATTTAGAATTGATGCCTCTCAACCTGGCACCAAGGAAATATGAAAATAATTTAAGGTGTCCTTTTCTTCATTACACTGCTCGAAGGCATCTTCTTAGGATATGCTTACATATTGCATATTATTTGATTGCTTTCTGAACTTTTAATTTAATGAAAGTTTCAAACTTTTAACTTGATGATATTTGTTAGGATTATACATTTCATGTTGCTACCTTCTTTCCGTCAATGACATACTTATCATTATTGTTTGGGAAATGCATTGGCCAATGCAATGCTCATCTGCCTTGGGATTAGCATAAGTTAATCCACAATGCTTTGGCTAAATTTAAAATCCTTCAAAGACGGATATCGTATAAGAAATTATGTAATGCCATCATGACAATAGCCATGAGTCTTTGCTTTTTAAATGCCAAGTTTAATATGCCTCTTTGTATAACTCATTTGTTTTTTTTTCATGCACAGGGCATCCTGTAAATGAAATTCCTCGATGATGCATCTTGTTGATTGAAATTCACTTGGGGTAGACATAGCACATGTTTGGCCTATGTAAAATAGATTTAATGATGCCTTATATCATTATAAAGATTTAGGAAGCCTATTTACAAAGGATATCGATGATATAATAGATAGATTTTTCTTGCGTACACAATTTATTAGCAAATCTCTTAAATGCAAATATAAGATTTCAAAGTGATCATCCAATCTGGCATGGGCTTAGGAAATTACAAAGTATTGTTATGCAAAGCTGTGCAAAAAGTTTGACTATTATATTCATTGCGCTCCTTCCCAACCACTCATAACAACAACAATAACAACAATAATTAAGACAAAAAATTATTGTCACCTTGAAGGCATATAATTTTACAGTCTAAACTCGATCATGAAGGGCAATGTTTTGATGTTTTTGGGAATTCTTATAGAGCGAGAGATCAAAGAGTGGAGAGGAGGATAGAATGTGATATCATAATTTTTTGATACCTTAAAAAAAAAAACTAACCTTGGAGTTAGGAACTACAACTTGTGTTAGACTTTATAAAAACTGGTGGGAATTTGGCAGATACAGCCTTTGATGATTCTTAGATGTTAATAATCATGACATCATGTTTGCTTGAACAGCTAATTAGGATTAATTAATTGAAATCTCTTTTACCATCAAAGCCACGGTAATGCCACATATCTTACTCTGATTTATTTAATTAGTTGTTATGATTCTTATGTACTTTTCAGTCCAAAAGGAATTTACTGAGACCTAGCCAAGTATTATTTAAACTAGAATGTACACATAAGAGTGCAAGTATTTTGGGTTTCCATAAAAACTTAAAGCTGATTTTAGACCAATTATTCATCATCATTATTAGGCATAGCCCAACTATTTGGCGTCTGTCTTATCAATCCTCATCCTCCTTTTTAACCATTGGGCTCTTTTTTTACTTTTAAAATTGTTTTGCATTATATAGATTATAGTGTTGTAGCGTATTTGTAATTTTATTAATGTGCAGGCTATGTATTATTCAGCAAATGTTCTAATGTTCAAATTAAACAATTTCCTTTTGATAATGCTGGAACTTAGCTGTCACATGATAGCTGAGTTTGTGCCTATTGTACACATTTTTACGATATATTTTCCTGATATTCAAACCGAAATTTTTTTTTTTTTGGTTTATACTGGATGTCATCTGTTATAGGAGAAGTGATTGTGAATTATTCTGATTTTGTAGATATGTTCCATCAAGAAATGAATGCCCACTTCTTTTACAACTTCCAAATGGACAGATCTCTAAGACCAATGGTTTTATATCCCCTGTAAGTGCTGATCTCTCTATGTTTTTTTTTTTGCTCATGCTAGTCAACTACCTAACCCTTAAAATGATGCTATTCAGATGTGGGGAGGTGTTATTGTGTGGAACCCGCCTGAATGCTCAGCAGATTCTCAAAATAAACCTCTGATTAGGAGAACAATGTCACCTGAGGTAAGAATTACTCTGGCAATGCTACTTATTCAACTATAAAACCCTACTGTAAATTACTGCTCAGATTTTGATCTTTGCCATCCTAATCACCTCTCATTTTCAAAATTTTGCTCCCTCTCTCTTCTTCGGAGCACATTTAAGTTTGTAGAATAAATAATAAAATATGTTAGTTAATATTTACATAGGGTTAAGGTTTTAAGTTTATGTTTTAGAGGTTTTGCTCATAGGAAAGTTAGGTAGCCCTCATTATAACATGAGGTTCAGTGTTTCGAATCACACACTGCCTGATTAATTCTAAGTTCAACTACCCTCTCAAGGGCCTATTATGTTGGTGGGAGCCTCATGGACTGGGGATATCCCTTTTTAATATAAATTTCATTTATGTATTGCTGACACACGCCTTCAATTATTTTCAATTATTAAAGAGAAACTAGCTGAAAGTAGAACTGCAAGATAGTTAAAGCTTAAAGGTTATATTTGAATGTAACATGCCTTAAAGTTTTGTAAATGAAGCATGTGAGAGAAAGCACCATATTTCATATTTTCCTCTTATGTCACCATGATCTGGGGAATATATGAAAGCATCTTGTCTATCTTTATAACAATAATGATAACAATGCATACCAATCAGCATATCAAAGGAAGCAGAACATTACCAAATGAGTTTGCATGAAATTTTTCTCACCTCAGATGTATTATGGGTGAATTAAGTTGAATGGGTTTAATCCCTAAATGAGAAAATGATCAAAATGTTCCTTCAACTCTTTGTTAGAGATAAAAATGTTCCCCAACTCTTTTTAGAGACCAATTTGGTCCCTCAATTCTTTAAAATTGGACTTTTTTGGTCTAACATTCAATTTTGGAGTTAATGGTGTTAAATATAAGGATATTTTGGTCATTTTTTAATTAAAAATTTATTAAATGTAATTTTTCAAAGAATTATAATTTTTCTAAAAAAAATTTATAAACATTTTTTTAATAAAAAAATTTGAGAATAATTTTAATTTTAATTTTAAAAATTTTAGTCAAAATATGTGTGACTAAGTTGAAAATGACATCTATTTGTATTTGATTTTTCTAAATCAATAAATATCATATTTTATAAAATATGATTACAATTTTTAAAATTAAAACTAAAATTATTATTAAATAAATGTTTAATAAATTTTTTTTATAAAAATTATAATTACTTGAAAATTATTTTTAATTAAAAATGTCTAAAATACCCTTACATTTAATACCATTAGCTATAACATTAGATGTTTGGACAAAAAATGTCTCATTTTAAAGATTTGAGGGATAAAATTAGTCCCTCAAAAGAGTTGGAGACTATTTTGTTCCCTCACAAAGAGTTGAGAGACCATTTTGATCATTTTCTCATCGTGAAATATATGGAATGCTTATGCAGAACTTGTCTTGGTGTAGAACAAGGCTTAAAACATGTTAGAATCGTGACAATAAATGTATTGTATCAGTTTTTCTTTATGCCCCATTTTACAGCTCCTTGATAATATACAAACATGAGTATATTATATTCTCTGCTGCATTCAACAAAACATAAATAAAGTGGTATGCGTGGTATATAATTGAAATTGTAATAATGCTGCTAATGTAAGTGGTGAGAAGAAAGGTTAGGAAGGAGATATGCTAGAGTAGGGAATGAGCCACATCAAGGGTCCTCTGGCTCGGAAGAGCTCACATCCACGAGATGAGTGACATTGTAGCATCATCTGGTGGAATGTAGGTGTAAATATCTAAAATATTAAAGGCAGATAAAATGAGAAATTTAGGAGGGAGATCAACAACATTGGCGTTGTCGTTGATTCATTGCAAGATAAGGATTGGACTGATATTTTGTGGGTTAAATTTGGAAGTGTGCTGGTTGGGAATTTTTCTTAATGCAATTGCAACATTACAAGGTTACAGGTGTTGAAAATTTCTGCAATGACGGTGACCATTAGTTAGTTGTTAATAATTGTCATTGGCGCCTTCCAGTTTTATGTAACATTTCAACAAATTATTTAGCAATCTTGGCAGCTGTTAGATTTTGGCATTTGGACATAACAATAAGATCATTACGATGGTTAAGAATCTTGGTATAGACCATAGTTTAAAATTGCACAATATGATGCTTTCCTTGAGGTCCGCCTCAACACAATTCCAGTGAAAGACGCCTCGAGGCTTATGCCTCGAGCTTTTTTTATGAGGTTTGCGCCTTAGCTTGGCTGAGGCCTACCTTGAGACATGCATCGCCTTACTGGCGTGAGGGGTATGTCTCACCCGATTTATATATATTTTATCAAACCTTACCTAAATCCTAAACTAAAGCCCCGAACAAATCATGCATTCATGCAGCTTAAAGTGCAACAACTTCCTCTCAACTGCCTCGACCTCCAGCCCACTGGCTTTTGCCGTAGCCACTGCCTGAAATCACTTGAAAGCGACACACTACCACCACCTCCTCTAAAAATTTTGGAGTATTATTCACATTTTTATATTAATGATAAATATTTATGAAAGTGAAAGATGATTAAAAATGAAGAAAAAATAGATTGAGAGGCATTGAGCTCCACATGATGAGGCAGGGGAGAGATCAATTTGTTATGACGATGTTTCAAATAAAGACCCCCTCTTGTGATGACAATGCAAAAATTTTTGAGTTGCCAATTTTGTCAGCTTTTTTTAAGAATTAAATGTTGATGAATGAGAAACTGAGAAAGAAGAAATTTGTAGTTGAACTTGATGTTGTATGATACTTATACATAATTTCTATATTTCATGTTGTTTTGCTCTTGTAATATTTAGATTTCAATTCTATTTCATGTAATTTATCACTTGTCATTTTATGTCTTGTAAAATCTTTTGTTTTATATGTATGTCAATTTATTACTTTATAGTTCAATAGAAAGTTAATATGTCATTCTTTAACATATTAATTGGGTATTATATCAAAAATAACTTTTATCCTTTATTTTCACTTTACGTAATTTTTGAATTTTGAGGCTCACGTCTCAAAACACCTTGAGGCTTATACCTTGCCTCATGAAAGAAAAATGCCTCAATACCCAATTGCGCAATTTTAAACATTGACAATGCTAAAATGGGATCAAATTGTCGAATGATTGGTCATGATGTTATAAGCAAATTCAGCTTGGCTAAGTAACTTTTCCCATTGCCTTGGGTGTTGTTGAACAAGGCACCTTAACATGTTTCCAAGAGTGCAAGTTATCACTTTGGTTTCTCCATGGTTTGAGTGTGATAAGCTGAACACAATTTTAGCTCAGCCTCCATTCTCTTCCATAATTTTCTCCTAAAATGATTGACAAATTTGACATCACGATCAAAGGTGAGACTTTATGGAAAACCATGTAGGCGAATACTTTTTTTTAAAAAAAGAGGCTGACAATGTTGAGAGCATCAAAAATCTTTTTATAAGGAGTTAAATCTGCCATCTTTAAAATCGGTCCATAGCTATCATTATTAAATCAACCCCATGTTTAGTTCATGGTAGTCCTATCACAAAATCAAGGTTCAAATCCTCCCAAATGGAATTCAATACTAGAAGAGAAGAGTACAAACTTGTATTTTGAGAATTTACCATTCATTGAAGTTGGAAATGTTGTGTCATAGGTGTGGCCAGTATAAGCGTTCTTATAGTTGTATTAGGTTTTATCATGACCTACATGAGCAACCAATCCTCTACAGTGAACATCTTTTATGAATTGCTGCCTCCAAGAAGACTTAGGGATACATAAGAAATTTTCTTTAAAAAGTTAACCATGCCATATATCGAAATCATTACTCAGATGGTCATTTATGGAGTGTGTTTATGTTTCAATGAGTTCGTTGTTGAAAAAATAGAGATCTTTCAATACCTTTAAAGTTTTTCATTTGGGCTTTGTAGTTGAATTAGTAAGATAGCCTAACGACTCAATTGCATCGGCCACCCAATTTTGCTTTTCCACAAGATGAAGTTGAATTTTTGCAAAAAGAGGACCCAATGAGTGTGGATTCAATTAATATATTTTTTATTATTACTGTGCTCAAGGTCTTGATGATCACTACAAAGTATAAAATTCTTATGGTGCAAATAATGCTCCCACTATTTAAGTCCTCAGACAATTGCATACAGTTCCTGGTCATATAAGCACTATTTTTGCCTTATGAGGATTATTTTTTTCATTAAAGAACTCAATTGGTCGATCTTGTGAAATGATAACTGCGATGGCAATAGAAGAAGCATTAGTGTCGACATGGAAAGGTTCATCGAAGTTTGGTAATGCTAACACGGACGTTGAGCTTAGTGTTACTTGGATAGTTTCAAAACCATTTTGCTGAGCTACTGCCCATTGATAAGTGGTCGACTTTAAGCATTCCGTGATCAATGCCATTGCAACACTAAACCCCTTAATAATTGTTTAAAGAAATTTGATATGCTGTGAAAGATGCGAGTGTTAAATAAGTTCTGTGGTTTGCGCTAATTGATGATATCTCAAACCTTGCGAGGATCTATTTGAACTCCTCATTGTGAAAGTATGAAAACCAAGGAGTGCACACTAGAAGGAGCAAACTTGCAAGGTACAATTGATCTTGGCGAAGGCTTTCGAGCATATGAGTTAAGTGTTTAATTTGGTCAATGAGTGACATGCTAAAAACACGAATGTCGTCAAATTAGACTACCAAAACCTTCCTAGGAATGATTTAAGTATTTTATTCCCAAGTCTCATAAAAGTTGAAGGGCATTACAAACTCTGTATGACAATACTTTCCACTCATACAGACCTTTGAGGGTCTTGAATGCAATTTTCCATTCACCACCCAACCTTATGCGTATTTGATGATACCATTCAAATCCAATTTGGAGAAAATAGTTGCTCCCGCTAGCTTACCTAACAAGTCATAGATTCCTGGAATTGGAAATTGGATTTCACCTCAATTTTATTGATTGCATGATTATCTAGGTACATTTGCCACTATCCATCCTTTTTGGATACAATTAACGCGGGTACCATAGTTAGACTTAAGTTAAATTGGATCAGTTGTTTTTGCAACAATTTGTCCACCATTCCCTATAGTATTGCATTTTCCTTGGGACACATTCACTAATGTGAAAGATTAGGTAGAGTAGCTTTGGGTATTAATTCAATAAGATGTTGCATTGTGCGGAGAAGAGGCAATTCCACAAGGAAATCATTTGGAACCTCATCGACAAATTTTGTTAATTATTATCGAACTTGTTGGGGATAATCAGTTGTTGATAATTCATTGTAGTCCGAGACGACCAAGGAGAGAATAGATGAGTGATCCTTTTGGTATTACAACAGAGTATGGCGCGAGACAATGCAAACGACTGTCTATTTCTTTTCCAACTGCGTGCTTGACTCCAGAGTGTTAGGTAGTAGTGTCAATTTTTTTTTTTTCAAATGTATAATTAAATCAGCACTCATGGATTGTTCTCGTTTCAAATTGACATGGCTGTTGCAAAGTGAGGTGGAATACAACCATATTCAAGACATTGTGAAGGACTCACGTAATGTTTGCCGATGGAGAAAATGACGATACACATATCTCAGTCAACAATTTTCATTCCTTTTTTGATCCATCTAATTTTGTATGGGTGGGGATTCTTAGTGGTTCTAAGTTGTAGTACTTGGACAGTGGAATAAGAAATGATGTTTTCAGTGCGCCTGTAGTCAGTTAGCAGGTCACATATCTTTCCATTAACGGTGCATTGTGTTTGAACAATGCTTTGCGTTGTGAATTGACAAGTTGTCTCGATGCTAGGAATTTTACCAAGTTGTAAACCACAGGTTTGCCTTCATTAGCAATTCTAGTTGTTTCTTCTTATTGTCAACTGACATGTATTCATGAAGTATGGAAAGAGATCACATTCGAGTTCGAACCAGTGGATAAGGTGGATAAAGAGACAAAATAAGCGCGTATAATTTAGCAATTCCTGTTTGTTCTCCTAATTGATTGCAATGAAACTTGGCCCAATCTTTCTTTTCCTCAAAAAAAGAAAGATTGGGCCGAAGAAAAAGAAAGACATCTTATACTAATCCTTACCATGCTCACCTTTTAGCAATTGTAATTGTTGCTTGTTAGGGCATTTGTTGGACTTTTGATTCACTTGGAAGCATTAAAAGCATTTAAGAGTGGTAGTTCTTGCATACGGCTTTTCCTTAGCTAGAACTTTTGTCCTGTTATTAGGCCTCAGATCTTGTGAATTTTCACTGGATATCTGTTGGTGTGGTGATGGTAATTTAGGTACAGGGGAATTAAGCTTAGAGTTTTCCAAAGGTTGTTCATTGAAATATCGCCTGAGGGTTGATTTTGTGATTGGCTTTGCAATTGCAACTCCGCCTTTAAAGCAAAATGCATGGCCTGTGACAAATTCCATACGACATTGACCTCTAATTTGTCATGTGTTGCATCAGATTAATTGAGATTGTTTCATGCGCTAAGACTATAAAACTCCTCAGGGTACTCACTAAGCCCTTGCAAATAAGCTATACTTAAAGTATGATATTTGTTCAAAATCAGTGGGTAGCAAGTGTCCACGAAGCAAATATTTCTTCCAAAATCACTTGTGTACTTTCCCCTTGCCCTCTCTGCGGCAATGTTGCAACAATTGCAACCACCATGCATTGGTTCCACCCTTTAAATGACACATTGCATATTTGATTTTTTTTTTCAACAGCAATTTTCATATATTAAAAAAATGTTTAGACGATGCATTCCCAATCCAAATAGTCCTCGATGTGCAATTGATTGTCAAAGAAGGAAATGTCTAGCTTCACCTGGAATTCACCAGGTTCCTAAAAGTGCTCCTTACGCTAGCGTTGAGGCTCATAATATGGCATTTGTTCATCGTCGGTTGAATCTAAGATGTGCTGTCGAAGTTGACATTTGAGTTTTTCCTCTTAATTAGTAATGCCCAGGGCGATAATAGGATGCCATCTTCCAATTTGACCGTCTTCTGGTTATACACAGGGTGTCGGTGTGGTTGCCGGTATTTGAGGACGGGCAACAGGATTTAACACAGCCCTTGTTTTGAGGTTCTGCAACTCATTTCTCTCCTCCATCAAGAAGCAAAATATTCTGCTGTTAGCTCGTTTAGTTGCCGAGTGATGGTAGCCTGGGCTGTCCATAAGGTGTCCAAACTCTGAGCGCCGTCCTGAGTTGATTTTCTACTGCCTTCAGCCATGTCTTCCCCTGGTATTCTAGCTCTGACAACTTGGCGTTGAATCAGGTGAAAAACACAATAGAACAGTAACGGAAATGTATTTTATTGAGTTTTTCTATATGCCCCCTTACAGCTATTCGATAATTTATATACACACACACCCAACTACATTCATCAAAACAGAAATAAGATGGTATGTGTACTACATAACCGAAATTGGAATAAAGCTGCTAATGTAAGTGGTCAGAGTAGTGGTAAATGAAGGCGATATTCTGGAACAAGAATGAGCCACATCAGATCTCTTCTAAGCAATTTTATGTTAATGTCCTGTGAAACCTTGATTGCAAACATGAGGTAGTATAATACGGTATCATTTATTTGCTTCTTTTCTTAGTTAACTTGGTATTGACAAGCACATGGAAAGCTAGTTTTTATGTGTCATTCTATATTAAGGTGAAGGCTGCACCAGAAGGCTGATGTCTTGCGAGTTTTTGTATTCCCTTTTTCTTGCTACCCGCTTTAACCTATTTGCAATGATTATTCTTTAATCCATGTTTTAGTTCACTCTGTTATTTATGATTTTATGAAACTAAAGGTCACAGTAGCGACACCTGTCCACTTCAACGATTTTCCAATTTTCTTGTTTTGTCTTCAATCTATGTTTCTGCCCTGAAGAAGTTTATCGAATTGACAGAAGTAGTTGGATTGGTTATTTGTTAACATTCATTCAAAGCTGAATATTAGTTGTTTATTTTTCCAATTTTCACTTTAACATTAACCAGGAATTTGAAGTCTGTAGTACATTGTATAGTTCTCAACTCCAGGGGAAAGTATTATATTTTATGCTTAAGTCTAGTATGCCAACCAATTAAATAAAAAAATTACAAATAGGTTGAGGTCGTTTGAATAAATTATCTGGAGGTGTAATTTTTAATTTATGTTGGATCCTGTCTTTATAGCATTTACATTTCTTAAATTTGTGTAAAGTTTAAGGTTAGGGCATCTTCAAATAAAATTATCCTTGCATTTATGAAGTGCAACATGTTTTTATACAAACCGATCATATGTATTAGGATTATGCATTCCATAAGTTGATTCCTCTAAGATATGACCCACATTGATACATGATGCTTAAGGGTCTAGTATTTCTATTGTAACTTGGATGATGCAAGAAAAATAGAATTGGTGGATCAAAGACTAATAATACACAAATTCACTCTTTCTTGGTGCACAGAATAAAAACCAAAAAAAGAATTTGACTCAAAATGATAATGCAATAATTAAATTGGAAGAAATCAATGAGAAATTCAAACCATGAGAAAACATCAAGCAATTTAATTTTCCATCAAAAGTGAAATGCTGGTCGTATTAAATTTGATTAAAATCAGGAGCTCGAACAAAGCCAATAACAAAACCTATAGAAGAAACAAAATATAAAGAAAACGAGACCCCCTAAGTGAAGAAAATCATGCATCATGTTGGTACAGGGAGATGATTCCCAATGGAGTTAAGTGGTCACAATTGTACAACACTCGAATGAATCTTGCATCAGCAGGCATACAAGCTTGAAAATAGAAATAAAATTTTTATCTCATATTACATACCTCTGGTGACTATTTATACTCTCATTGAATGTCTCATATGTTTACTTGATTATAGACATAAATCCAAATTGAAAAAGAAAAGGGAGAGAGAGAGATGCTACTACGTATAACAAATGAACTTGGACGGCAAACTGTTCACAAAAATCTTATAATTAAGATAAACCAGCAAGCCAACATAAATCTCTTGTTTGGGATAGAGCCACCCGGTATACTGTGCCTCAAGAAAAATATGCGAGACAACCAAAACCCATATGCAGACCATACAAAGCAAAGTGCCGCCTTAGGTGGAGATATGGACAAAAGAGACCTGCATCTGTAATAATTGTTGATGCTACATTCTCGCTTTAATCAGCCTTGATCGTAAAAATTTGACTTTGATGAATTTATGGTCTGGCAGACAAGAAGTGTTGCACTTCTTTTAATTTAATCCAAAAACTTCACAAGAATATCTATTACACTAGTGTACAAGATTTTCTTGAAATCATTATCTATAACAGACAGTCTCATCATCCCATATAACTTCAGGAAAGCGATATTTAGATTTGTCCAGCAATGCGTTAGATGCTGGTTCATGAGGAGTTGGAAAGAGAGGAGTTGAAGGAATTGACAATAAATTTATGAAATAAGATTTAGATCAGATGCATTAGAAATTGGATTATTGCCAAAATTCATTGGAAGTCTAATTTACAAGCATTAGTTCCAATACGCCACAAGAGTTTAAACAACTTTGTTTTTCTTGAATTTAATTTTGTAAGATTTCTGAAGGAAGCATTTCTGAATTTTGACACATTTTTTGTTCTATCGCTTGGTTTAAGTTTTGCGTACCTACTACTTACAATAGCTAAGAGCTTACAACTGCTATGATTAACAGTTAATGTTTTGCGAATTACCAAAATATCCATGGAAAATTACCTAATATATCTAAGTTTAAATTTGATGTTACATCTTGACCAATGATCACTAACATAAAGATAACTATGGGAAAAATGATATAAAACATGTGTGCATCACTTTACCTGCTAAACAATGTGAGCTTGGCCACTTATATTCTCATGCATATTATATGTTATTGCTAGACACGCCTTAAACTTGTCTGTGAATCGTGAATGATAATTCAACACTTTTCACTCAAAATATTAACATAAATTACTCTGTCTCATCACATGATTCCAATGTTCTTATTGTAAAAACAAGTAAAAAAAAAATGATACGTTACCTAGGTAAATATTTGAAGGTAAATATTTATTGCTTTAGCATGTAATGTTTGTTCAAATTATGCAACTATATGTAGAAGTTTATGTATCATGTAAGAATTTAACTTTAGAATTTCTAAGGAAAGTAAAAATTCTCAAGAAAATTGGGGCCTTTAGAAACATTTCTGACTTTGGTGGTTAGTTTTTTTTTTTTTTCATGAAAAGTATCAAAATGATCCTTTAATTCTTTAGGAAGGATCAAAAGGGACCCCAATTATATTGGTCCCTCAACTCTTTAAATCCTAATGTTAAAAAAAAAAAGTGGCATGGCCGAAGAATGGCGGAAGGTTATATTCGAAATAACAGAAAATAAGCAATATCAACATATACGAACCCAAGAGCCTCACGTTGAAACCCCAACGACGAAAACACATAATTTTTGACCCCCTTCTTCGAAGCCTCAGCAGCTTGGACCTTCAGCTTCGAACATCGACTTCCAACCCTCAGTTGCTTCTTCCCCTTGTCTAGAACTCTCGGCAGCTTCGAACCCTCGCCCATAGCTTTGACCCCCTGCTTCGAACCTTCAGCATCTTCGAACCCCTGCCCGCAGCTTCGATCCCGCAACGACATTGAACCTTATGTTGAAACCTAGCGATGAACTGATGGGATGTCGAACCCTCACCATCAAAATCATCGCACCGCAACCAAGAAGGATACCTTTTCCATGGAGTCAGCATCTTTCAGCTAACTTGCCCAGTCATTCCCTTGAGCAAAGACTTGCGTAATCAAGTTCCTTCGAGCAAAGACTCTCCCAGTTGCAAATATTTTTACCAATAATAATTTATAAAATATATATGACATTTTTAAAATTATAACTAAAAATATGATAGGAAGCACTTGTAGAAATCAAACAACCCTTGTCTGAATTTTAATTCCAGCAATCTCAAACACAATCCACAAGAACTATGGGGATTGACAAGAGAAAACCTTTTTAATTGATGATATATGGAAGAAAAATAAACAAAATACAACGGATCTTCAATTGAAGAGGAAGATCCAGCTCTCCCAAGTCCTTAACCACCAGTTAGAGCCCAATCAACCTAAGAACAATCTAAATTCAGCAAACAAGGCATAATCTTGATCCCAGGGAAATAACCTACTTAAAATAAACAACAAATTTTTAAATCCCCAAACAACCCTTTGATTTTCCCTTCTAACCTCCCCCTTTTCTCCTCTTCAAAATTGCCCTTGGGCCCCACACAAAAGGGCATGCAAACATCCTAGGCAGAAGCTTGTTTTGCCTCAAATATGCTAGAGCCGATCCAGGAAGGACTGGCTGGACCGGTCTAACTATATACCCCCCTCCCAAAGAACCACCTTGTTCGCAAGTGAAAAGACGACTCCTTCCTCAATTTCCTCATCCTTATAAATGGTGAGCACTTAAAGAGTTTGGTCCTTACACTTATACCCTAGTGTATACCTCTCCTCACAACTGAAACACAAACCCATCGTCCTCTTTTCCTGTAACTCAGTTTCTGTGAGCTTCTTGAAGCTTTTCCTAGGTCTACCTCTTATAATCTTTCCCTTTGGAGTCTCCCTAAGAATACCTGGTGCGGCTTCTTCGATGTCAAAAAGGTGGTGGTCATACTGTACGAACCTCTTGAGCTGCTGCCTCTAGCCCCTCTCTCTAGTTGCCTATAATTCTCCATTAATCGGGCTAACTCCATAGTCTCTCCCAAATCACAGGGCCTTATCACTTTAACCGCTACTCGAATCTCTGGTCTGAGCCCTTTCATAAAATGCCCCTCCAGTACAATCTCCAGAAGCAAGACTAGTCGGCTGGTCAGGTGCTCAAACAGCTCACGATACTCTTCTATTGCCCCCTCCATTAGGGCGAAAAACTGCTCATAGAAGTCTCTTCCCCTAATGGTTTGCAAACATTCTAACAAGCATTCCTAAACTTCCGTGTATACATCCACTGGTACCATGCCAATGCTTTTCCCTCCACGAACATCCCGACTGTTGTACCATCTCAGTCTCCGTTAACCTATTGACGGTAAAGTATGTTTCCACCCTGTATATCCACCCATGTGCATCATCTCCTTAAAAAATAGACATCTTTAGCTTCCTCACCCTCGGTTCTTCTCCGTTCCTTCTATTTCCTCTATAATGTCCCATTTCTCAAGGGGGTGGTTCCCTCCAAGTGTCCCAATCATCTCTTCTATGCTCTTACCCAAATCTTTCATCAAAATCTCACATTTATTTTTCAAATTCAGCACCCTTAGATCTTAATTAGCCATTCTCCTTTCAAATTCAGCCCATCTCTTTTCAAATTCAGCACCTTTTCGATCATAATCAGCCCCTCTTGTTTTAAATTTCGCCTCTCTCAAATTCAACACCCCTTCGTTCAAGCCCGACCCCTTCACTTCTCTCCCATACACTCTTTCCGACTCCTCCCTAGGAATAGGCTCTATGGGAGACATTTCTCTCTTCTATCTCCAAAATCTTCACCTCTTGATCTTCACTTCGCCTTATCGAATTATGGTTTTCCCCACTTACTTAGCTGCCAGCGGCTTCCCTCGCCTCTGATGACATCGTCTTGGGTTGGCCATCGAGCTAATTCTTCAACATCTCCTCCATGATGGAAAATTTCCCATCAATCTTCCCATAAACGGCTGAAATTTGACTTTTGAAATCTAAAAATTGAGTTTAGAGATTCGAATTTTTAATTTTAATTGTCTGATCTTCCCCTCTAATACTTCTACCTTTCTTACTGCTAGGGTACCCGAATCTAGCTCCAAACAACAAAAATGGAAAAAATAAAAAACAATGAATTTGGTCGTCAAATTACAAAACTTAGCAATACGGAGGGGAAAAAGTAGCAGAAATCCGCAAGGAAGTCCTATATTTCCGCACAGGACAAGGCTCTGATATCAATTTGATAGGAAGCATTTGCAGAAATAAAAGAACCCTTGGTTGAATTTTAATTCCAACAATCCCAAATACAATCTACAAGAAGAACTATGAGGAATAACAAGAGAAAACCTTTTTAATTGTTGATATATGGAAGAAAAACAAACAATATATATTGTATCTTCAATTGGGGAGGAAGATTTGACTCTCCTAAAACATAAGTCCAACATCCATTAGTTTGGATGGTGGGACCAAAATGACCCCATTTTAAGAGTTGAGGGACTAAAATGATCCCTCAATATAGTTGGGGATCATTTTGATCCTTCCTAAAGATTTAAAAGACCATTTTGATTATTTTCTTTATTTTTTTTCTTTGCATGTTTCTTTTCCGGTCTCTTGTAAGGCATTTCCTGTATAAGACGGGAATCTGATCGAGAGAGACAAGTAATATATGTAGAGATTAACTTAGGGTCCCTCTACCATTATCTGGATGTACCTCATTTATGAAACTTTGATAATTTGTGACAATTGCGAAGCATGATGTTAACTTGAAGAAAAATGATTCATCTGTTCTCATGCAGTTATTTAGTTGTTAGATGCAATCCTTATAAATTATTTTCGTATACTATTTTGTTTTCTTACCGGACATAGGAATTTTGGCAATCATAAAGCACTCAATCTATTGCAACTTGTAAGCCTCTGGATCTCTGTTGATTGATTTAAGTAAGCTTCTCGAGTTTTCCATTCTTGTTGGTAGCATTCACTTGATCCAGAGCTACAACAATTTGTTATTTTATTATGAGTCAAGTCTAAGAGGAAATTTCCATCAACAACATTGTAGGCTGTCCGTGCTTAATATCAGTATATACACCCTTTATTCACGCCCTTATTGCAATTCTTGAACTGTTATTGGTTGTTTAACGATAAAGTATAACAAATAATTTCTAACATTTCAGTTTTATTTCTGATCACTACTCTTGCCGGTAACTTTTATCTCGCTAGTAGATTAGTATATTCTAATTTATGCTTATTTAAAATCAGGATCTTCAGAAGATTTTTCACGTGATTGTCGGGCAGCTTCGTCTTCTGTTTGGTTTTAAATCTGATTACATTCAAGATGATGGTATGGACCAGATTAACATTTTGGCAAGTGAAAAAGGCTTTACAGAATGGTAAGTTTGTTTTCTTTTGGCTGAGAGCTATGTAATATATTGTTCAAATATATTGTTCAAGTGAAACACAACTGTTGCAGTTCTTGGGGGCAGTTTTGAGTTGCATGGTGCTGTCCGTTTGTTCTATTGATTTACCCTATCTTTAGGCTACAGTTATCTGCATATTTTAAGCAGAAAATCCTCTCAAATGAGACACCCATCATATATGAATCATTATGATTTCTCAGACGTGATAAAAAAATGTGTATTAATTTCTAATATCCTCGCAGATAAATTTTTTGTGGTTTGTTCTTGTTAAATTCAGAGAATTGGAGAGGGGAAAAGGCTTAATTTTATTGCACAAACTAATCCATATTTATAGATCTGTGCAAGATATTTTAATAAATAAATAAATAACTACATAATCATGCATAATTGCCCTAATATAATCCTTACTAAATCAGCCACTCAAATATGGAAGGAGATCGGCGTGATCCAGGTGAGCTTCCCACGGATCCCCATGCTGGCTGTGGGGTCAAGAGTCAAGGGATGACTGGGATTTAACACTCCCCCTCCCATGGATCCCTATGTTGGCCATGAGATTGAGGGTCAAGGGACGGCTGAGATTTAATACTCCCCTCAAGATGATGAATATAAATCTGTCATTCTCAACGTGGTAATTAGTCGCAGAAAGGTAGAGTTATTTGGTCCGTTGGTAAGAATGTCTGCAATCTAATCTTTTGATGAGACATGGTAGATACATACAAGACCATTGTCAAATTACTCATTTATAAAATATCTGTCCACTTATATATACTAGGTCCTTTCATGCTGAACCGAATTGTGAGCTATGCTGATTAATGATTTATTGTCACATTGTAGCTTCATGGGTCCTTCCCATTTGATCCGTAGGTCTTCTAGAATCATCTTGATCCATAGTAGTTCACATATTCCTAGGGTCGTAGCTCTGAACTCCGCTTCTGCACTAGACCTTGCCATCACATTATGTATTTTACTACTCCATGTAATAAAGTTTTCTTCAATGAATGTGCAATATTCTGAGGTAGATCGCCTGTCTACTGGTGATCCTATGTAATCTGCATCAATATATACTTCTAGGGTTATTCCACATTCTCTTCTGGAGAGAATCTCTTTTCTTGAATTCTCCTTAAGGTCGTGCAATATTCTGTCTACTGCTTGCATGCGAGTCTACTTGGATTTTGCTTGAATTGACTAACCATGCTTACAACAAAGACTATATATTCTTTGGTGTGGAAAAGGTAGATCACTTTTTTCACAAGTCTCTAGTAAGCTCCCTTATCTACGTCTGGATCCTATTTAGCTTCCCCAATTTGAGATTTAGTTCTACTAGTATTAGTGCTAATTTAGAAGCTACTTTACTTATTTTTTTAAGAAGATCAATAATGTATTTCTGTTGTGAAATGAAGATTCCTTTGCTGGAGTCGGCCACTTTAATTCCATGGAAATATTTCAACCTACCAAGTTCTTTGATATCAAATTCCTTTGCAAAACATTTCCTTAGAGTCACTTTTTCCTTTTCATAATTTCCAGTAAAGATGATATCATACACATAAACTAACAAAATTGTGACTCCCCTTGAGTCTAAGTGTTTGAAGAATAGTGTAGATCCCCTTGGCTCTGTCGATATCCATTGAGTAGCAGAATCTTTCAAACCAAGCTCTAGATTACTACTTCAGCCCATATAGAGCATTTTTTATTCCACACACTATCATCCTCAGACTTTTTCTTGAATCATGGTGGAATCTAGGGGTGTTAATATTGGACCCGACCTAAAAACCCAACCCGAAAATTTCGAGTTTACCCGAACCCGAAATGGGTCGGGTTCGGATTGATCTGTTGACCCAAAAATGACCCAAAAACTCGTTTTGACCCGACAACCCGAGATTGACCTGTTTTAGACCCGAAAAGTGGAGTTTGACCCATTTTTGGACCCGAAAACTAGCAGTTTTTTGTCCGACCCGAGTCATTCGGGTCAGGTCGAGTTGACCCGGACTCGAAGCGGGTCGGGTTCAAGTCCGGAAAACCGCCCCGTTTGTAGAAACAGGTCGGGTTCGGGTTCGACCCGAAACTGACTCGTGACCCGAAATTGACACCTCTAGCGGAATCTCCATAAACATTTCTTCCTTCAAGTCCGCGTATATATGAATGCATTTTTGACATCAACTGTTCCATATGCTAGTTATAATTATACTAGTGAGAGCGGGATCCTCATAGTATTCGTCTTGGCCACATGTGCAAAAGTTTCCTAATAGTCAATATCGTACGTCTAAGTGTACGATTTCGCTACCAATCTTGCCTTATACCTTTCTAGTGTATTATCAACTTTATATTTTATAGAGAAAACCCATTTGTTGTTGACTATTCTTTTCCTACTGGTAGGTTGATGATCTCCTAGGTATTGTTCTTCTCCAGGGCTTGCATTTCATCTTTCATGACGCTTTCTTAATTCTCATCAGATAAGATCTCAGAAATATTGTTAGGAATATTAATAATATTTAGTGTAATCAGGAAATTCTTGTGTGAAGGGGAGAAATTAAGGATACAAAATTAGTTATGGGATACACGAGAGATTTTTTAGGTGAACTTGTATTTACCTCAATTTCAAGAGAGTTTAGACTCTTGGATATGCTCTGGAGTATAGTTTTGATTTTTTACGTATGGAAATATACTTTTTCAAACCTATGTTATCCATAATAGCTTTGGCCACAGTTTTCTTGGCTTTTTTTTTCATGTTTAGGTGGATCGGTTTGAGGTGGAGTTGGAAGGTCAAAGGGTTCAAGCTCACTTTCCTCATCTTCCTCAATTTCAGTCTCCCCCTGAAGATGAGATTTGGTGAAATAGGAGTTTTGTTCATAAAAAATGACGTCAATAGATACAAAGATTTTCTTGGTGTTAGGGTGATAATACCTTATAATCTCTCTGGGTGGATGAATATCCGACAAAGATATATTTGAGTGTTCTTGGATTTAATTTTTCTCTATTTTAGCTGTGAATATGAACATAGTAAGTACACCCAAAGATTATGGGTGCGAGGTTGTTATGGGTTCGAAATTCAGGGTAAAAAGAAGACAAAATATACATTTGTATTTTTAGTCCCAAGATTTTTCAAGGTAGTTGATATATGAGATATGTGGCAGTCATAAGGGCTTTCCCTTGGTAGGATTTGGGTATATTGTGGTTGAATAGAAGTGTCCAATTTCATTTTGTTGTGGGTTTGTAAATGTAGGAAGCTTTATGAATGATATCTACCTTTTGAGAATAAGAGGATAATGTTGGTTAAAATAGTTTTTGGCATTTTCGGAATGAAATTTTCTTATTTTCATCCTGAATTGGTTTTGGATTATGGTGTAAAAAATTGGGAGGGCAGTGATAATATCGAATTTTGTTTTGAAGGAGAAAGATCTAAGAGATTCGAATGCAGTTGTCAATGAAGGGTACAAGCCAAATGTTAGGGATTTTTTAGGGTCCCCAGATACTATGAATAAGGTAGAATGGAGTATGACATCTCTCATTTTTGTTTGGAAAAGAAAATTATTTATGCTTGGCTAACTCACAGGTTTTACAATGGAATGATTAATTTTTCAACTCATAAAAAAATTTCTGAATATATATTTTTTAAGACATCAAAAGATAAATGTCTTAATCTAAAATGATGAAGCTAAATAGTATATTAATTATTAAATTGGGATAACATAGAATAGCCATTATTGATAATAGTGGATTGCTCAACTCTTCTAGGTAGTACAATCTATATTTTTCCTTAGCAAGTCTTTGTATGAAGATTAATTTTGTGGATAATTGAGGTACGTGGAGCATATTTTTTAGAGTGAGAAAGGGAGATGAGGGTGTGTCTTTTTGACTTGCTATTGTGGTAAGTGAGTCATGTGATGATTTTCTTATCACTTGGG
Source organism: Dendrobium catenatum (assembly GCF_001605985.2). Taxonomy (NCBI): domain Eukaryota; kingdom Viridiplantae; phylum Streptophyta; class Magnoliopsida; order Asparagales; family Orchidaceae; genus Dendrobium; species Dendrobium catenatum. Next base: position 259,483 of record NW_021318883.1, read on the forward strand.
TAAAGAGTGTAGTTGATGAAGTGGGCAATGGAGTGTCATGTTATATGTGGCTCTCGAGTCAAAGGATCCATAAACCTTTCAAATGATTTCTAGAGACATTTAATCCGATGGATATACAAAACTGATGTGAAAGTGCAAGTGGAGTAGAAGCAAGTGATTTTTTAAAGGATACTAGGAGTTATTTACTTTATCAATATCTTCTCTATTGAGCTCTCTATAGATGGACTACATTTTTGGATTGGGCTGACTTGTTATAATGTTAGCTCGTGGTATCCACTTTTGGCCACTTCTTTGTTTCCACTCCTTACGTGGGGGCTTTCTATGTAACTTCCAGCAGGTCTCTTTGTATGTCTTGGTTTCTTGCCATAGATGAACAAAAGAGAATCTTTGTCATTAGATTTTGAGGATTTCTTACCACTTTCCTTCCATATCGCCTCTTTAGCTTTCACCATTGTCGAACCATCAGCAACCTTTGGTTACAGCATTACCCCTCGTCGGCTTTCCTCAGCACAAATGAGAGAAATGGTCTCATTTAGTTAATGTGTCCCCTCTTTGCAAAGGATTTGAACTCTAACCTGATCAAACTCTTTATTTAATTATGCAACAAAGTCATACACTCTATCTTTCTCTATAATGCTTTTTAGGACAACATCATCTTCTCGACATTTGGTCTCCATACATCTGTAGTGATCAAGTTCTTGCCACAAGCCTTGAAGGAGAGTGACATATTCAGTCATGATCTGGTTACCTTACTTTGTGCTTATTACATTGACTTTAATTTTGAAGATTTGAGTAGTATCTCAAGCTTTTGAGAAGGTTTACTTGGCAACAGCCCATATGTAGATAGGAACATGAAAGTATTACTAATTTCTGGAGTCATGGAATTTCGTAACCATGATATAATCATGGAATCCATTTCGTCCCATGCCCAAAAATTAGGATCTCCTTTTGGTCCAACCCCAAGGTGGTGATTCATCTTTCATTTTTCTTTCAAATAGGCCTTCACAAATTGACACCATTTCAAGTAATTCTTCCCATTTAAGTGATAGAAATGTTATATATTTTGGTGATCTCCTATTCCTTGGTGCACCATAGAGCGATGAAGGTTATATCAATCAAGCCAGCAAGATGTTGGAAGCAATGAAAGCTGCGTTTGAACAGTAGCCCTCAGGATACCGGTAATGACAATAAAGGTTGGTGGTGCGACAACAATGTAAGTGGATTAATTATCCTTCGAGTTCATCTCTTTCTCGGCTTGTCATTAGCGTATGCACATGGAGACTTTGTCTCCTATTCGATCGGTCCAAGGAGGCGAAGACAAAGCTTCTAGTGGCACGCAGAGAACATATTGCTCGGCTTGATACTCAGACTCTGCTCTTTTGCTTAGTCGACACTACACATCATATATAGGATCGAAGATCGAGCCCGATCCTTCTCTAAATGTTGCCGCTCCCTTGAAAGGAGGTCCTGGTCGCTGTCCATACACACGATCCCGCTTGGTCCAGAGACACAATCTCGTTCGGTCTAGATGCAAGATCTCTCGTCCCGTGCAGTCGTATGCATGCAAGAGGAGGCTCTCGCTCAGCTTCGCTTGGTTCCGCCCTTGATGCAAGATTAGCCCTCCCGCTCGATCTCGTACTCCCTCTTGATAGATGCACGTAAGAGGTAGAAGGACCAATATTCCTCAGAATTTTGGTAGTGAAGGGCGGCGGTGGGAACCTAGCTCAAGGGAGGGCCGACAATGAAGGCATTAAAGTTGAAAATTTTAGAATTCCGGCAAAGGCAATGAAGGTTCTGATATCATGTTAAATTCGGAGAATTGGAGAGGGAAATGCTTAATTTTATTGCACAAAATTATCTCTATTTATATATCTATATAAGATATCTTAATAAAGAAATAAATAACTATAGAATCATGTATAATTGCCCTAATATAATCATTCCTAAATTACCCACCCAAATATGGAAGGAGATCGACATGATCCAGGTGAGCCACCCACGAATCCCCATATTGGCCGTGGGATCATTGGTCAAGGGATGGTTTGGATTTAACACTCCCCTCCCACGGATCCCCATGATTGCCATGGGATCAAGGGTGAAGGGAGGGCTGGGATTTAATAGTTCCTATCTTCACATGTAAATCCGCACCTTAACATTAACATGTTGTACCCCATTTAGTTCAGTGTTTTAGTTGGGAATACTTTTAGCTGTTCTATAGTGGAGAGTAGTTCTAAAATAACGTGAATGCAATTTATGAATTCTTGCGTTTAAATATTTATTTAAATTGGAGTAATTTTATTGTACGAACTCTTAGTTACTAAAGTACTCTATCTCCACATCACTTGAGAGCTGATCTCCTTCTCTTGACTTTTGACACCAAACTATCGTCGAGTATTGACCCTATGTTGGTTCAGAAAAATGATGACAATTCTAAATGATTACCAAGATCTGATGGATATTTTTAAATGTGATTTTATGGAAAACTTTGCTAATCTATTGTATCTGAGATCTATAATAGTTGATATTATTTCATTGGATATAATTGTTGATATTATTTCATTGGAAGCAATAATGACACCTTCCCTACTTAGCCTATGGGACAACATATCATATTAAGTTCTTAATCCCCCCTCTGCTGAATAAAGCTATGCACTTATGCAATTAATGAATGTTCCCTAAAGATTTGATAACTTTTAAAAGGATATGGTATTTAATAATTTGTTTAATTTAGTTTATTAGCTGGTTTATGTTATGAGCTAGTCAATATGTTGCGTAGTTATGAACTATAATTCATGAACTCGTAAATGCTATTATATTTTTCTCTTTGTTTTCAAAATTGTGGTTACATGTTGACTGCGGTTCAATCACTTTGCTGCATAATAATGTCGTGGTGTTTGAAGGAAAACGGGTGAGACTGGATAAATGAATCAAGGGTTAACAGATCAACTATACAATTTTATAAATTTTGGATTTGCTCATGACACTTTTATGACATTGACAGATTGAAATTTCGAAGATGAGATTGATATTCAGATTGTATGGATTAAGGCTGTTTTAAGTATATGGAATAATAAACAAAGTTTAATTTTTTAATATAGTAAGATCTGTTAGGGTTCCTCCGAGAATGATAATAAATATATATTAAAAAGCAATGAGTGCAGCCTTGGAGTTTGGAAGGATGTCTGTATTAATCTGTAACATTATTGCGAGTGCTACTAAAAATCAAAAGAAGTTGATACTTTTCAAATGGTTTGGTTAATTTTGTTTTGGTATTCATTAGCTTTGGTGCTTTCAAAGGTGTTGAGGAAGCTAATTTTGTACTTCTCAACTTTTTTACATTATAGGGAACTGGATGTACTGTACCGTCACCATGCATGCTACAATCTTATATCATGTACCACCACTCTCGAGTCTCTCTCAAAACTGGTATTCTTTCAGCCCTCTTTTGGTATATCGAAAAGCAATGTTAGTTTCTACTTATACATCATAATTTTGTTTCTAAATGTTAAATGTACAGGTTCAGTCACTTCCCAGAATGATTATTATGGATGACATAGGAAAGCAGGTCTGTTTCATAGTTGTTTATATTTGAGCATAATGAAATTTTACTTCTTCAATGAATTTTCATTTATTATGGGAACCATGTAAAGTTGTTGGCATTGCAATTAGCATCATTTTAATCAAATTGATTTACATCCTTATCATTGTGGATCTCAACCATTTAGAATGTATATGATCGTTATAGCAATTATTTTCATTTAGACTCATGAATTCTCATTCCCCATTCATTCTGATGTGAATCAATCATGCGATGAAATGTGAATTGCACTAAAAATTAATAGAAATATTGAATAATAGCTTGCTACCAAAACTTTATGCGTAATCAATTGAAGTTCAAGAATTAGAAGACGAATAATTAAGTAACAACAAGAAATCACAGTCAGAGATTAGAAGGCTTTTCAAAATAACATCAAAACTTCAAGTAATGCGAATAGCTAAAATTAACAAAGCCCCAAATTTAAGGTTTAGATCCTTCACCTTAGGATCCATCATTGAATTTAAAGTGGAGGCTTAGCCGAAAAGGACAGTGAGCAAGCTTAGCGATGCTACGAGTAGACAAGTGATCTTGAGGGGACTCGTCGCCGGGGAGGGAGCCGGATTCGGAGGAGCGGGTGGACGGCCTTCGATGATCCACGTGTAGACAGAGAAGTGGTCGTCGATGGACTCCACTAATGGTGGTAGAATCCTCTCCAAGTATTCCTCGACGGTGTCGTCAAAGTCGAAACCGACGTCGAAGAAAGGTGACCGGAGAATATTGACCCTTCCGCGGTTGTCGTACTCAAACCCGTAATTCCATTCGGGTTCCTCCATACATTCTTGGCGGCAAGGGTGAGCGGTCGTCGCGGGGCGTCCTCAAGGGGATGAGAGGGGCGGCACGGGCGTTGGAGGTGAAACGGCCAAGAGTAATGTGTTGAGAGAGGTTGGGCCAATGGTGGAATCCAAAAGAGAGGTGCAGGAATTTCTGCAGGAAAACTGTTTTTGGAGAGTTAATGGGAGAGATTTAATTTGAAAATCAAATTAAATCAATGAGGGAGAAGGGGCGGCTAAGAGAGAGGGTTTAGGGGCTGAAATTGTGGAGTTAATGGGGTGATTAGGAGAGAGAGAAGAGCCCAAGGAGGGGCCGGCCAAGGGAGAGAAAAGGGGGGGAAGAGGAGATTAAGCAAGTGGGGTCCACACAATTAATCTCAGATTTTATTAAAATCTGAAATTAACAATTCAGTTTTGGATAAAAGAAAGGTTTCCTAACTTAAGCATTTAATTGGATTGAATTTGAATTTGAATTTCAAATCCAATTCCAATTTATTTGATTGCTTAAATTAAGGAGGTGATTTAGGTAACATTAAATGCTAATGAAACCCAAACATTTCAGAATTTTGAAAACTGAAATAGGAGGGAAATAGGGGTGGCGGCTGCAAGGAGGGAGGGGCCGGTGGACTGGAGTGGCCGGCGGCTGCTGGGTGGGGGTTTGGGCCGGCGGGAGGGAGACCTGGCTGGGGCCGGCGGGAGGGGGTTTTGCTGGGACAGGATGGCCAGTGAGGCCGGCGGCTTGGCTGGGACGGGATGGCCAGTGAGGCCGTCGGCTTGGCTGGGCCCAAGGGAGGCGGCACTAGGATGGAGGGGAAGGGAAATTTTGAAGAAATCTGAGAATTTCTTCCAACGATTTCCTCGCCTCGAATTTCTGCTCAACTTCGCCTTCACACTACAAGCATGGATTAAATCTAGAACTCACGGAGAGATCTAGTTCTCCCTTTGAACTCACTAAGAGATCAAAGGGAAATGCACTCACAAAGAGAACAAAGGAGGATAATTTTCATTTCATCCAAAAACTAAAAGATTACAATGCATAATGCCTCATATAAGGAGGCTCAAACTAAAGGAAAAGAAAAGACATAAACGCCCTCGGGGCTACATAAGTCAAACAATGCCCTCAGGGGCAAACTAGGAAAACTAAGAAAAGAATACATGACATAAGCTGTAAAAACTCAAAAAGTAGAGGCTCTGGATCGTAGCCGTCGATTTGCGCCGTCGGCGATGGTTCACGTGTCGAAATCTGATGTCCCCATCACATTCTTGTTAGGTGCTTACATGAGATGCTAAATTGATAAGAAACACTTGTAGATTTCAAGTAAATCCTATCAATATCAGAAAATCGGCTAGAAACTCTTC